>NC_060276.1:72228308-72460146 GCF_021613505.1 Equus quagga
CATAATCGTATACTAATGCCCACTAGTATAAAATTGCAGTTATGATAAGAGAAACAAAGAAAGATACCGGTGCCATGAGTATGTAACAGAGAGACTTGACATGGACAATGAAGTCAGTGAAGATAAACTTGGTAAACTGATCATTGAGCTGAGATCTGAAGCATTAGTAGAACTAGGGAAAAATTGTTGGGAAGGACTGTCCAAACAAAGAGAAAAGCATGTGCAAAGGCCCTGAGGCTCACTAGAGCATGTTTATCATAAGAATCAGTTAAGATGATTTATGCAAAAGAGGATTATAACACTAAAGCACTATGCAAATGCTATCATTTTAAATTATCATTATTATTTACTTTCACACTCTGTTCTGAAACACTGGCACTCATTTCTCTGGGCTCAGCCAACCCAACATTGTCCAACCTTGGAAGGATAAATGAGCCAGGGTTACAGAACTTTGGAAGTAGAGATAAAGGAGTCAGAAAGGAACCTGGTCTCTGTTTTCACATAAATGAAAAACATGCAAATTAAATACACATTCTATTAGCTATCATTTATAGATGTTATTAAGCTTTTTCCCTTTGCTGCCAGGCATCTAGGAAATGTCCTGTTGATATATTTAATTCCCTTTTTTTAAAAAATCTGGCTTGTGCTATTATGGCTTTGTTTTCAAAGCAAAATTCCGGAAAACACCTACTTTCATTAGACTGGAGAATATCAGACAGCAGCAGATCTCTTGGGGTGTGAAACTTGCAAAAGAATGAGTATGTACCCTATGGAATTTATCTTACAAGTCTCACTTTGTGAAATATTTTGCATGGGCTTTAATGGGCTACTGGGGCTAGGCAAAGCCAAGGCGATGCAACTCTAAATGCCACTGTGCACCATTCTTCAGATATGAGAGAGCAAGAGAGGGGGCCTGTTTCCATTCTGAGTGAGGAGTTCTGAAGTGTCTCTTAGATATCTTTCCCAGTATTCATCTATCACAAGGACTTGGCATTATTTTCTTCTAGACCCAAGTGCTTTATCCCCTTGCCATAGCCTCTGTACACATCTAGGAGATAGGAATGTGAACCAAAGGAACAATGTGATCCTAGAAAATTGGATCTGGGATGAGAAAGAGATTGATCACCTTTTAGGAGATTGGTTGGACTAATATACATCTTGGGACACTGAGGCACAGAATAGGAAAAGAAGACTGCAGTAAATAAACAGCAGGACATGAACTGGAATCTCAAGTCTTGTCTCACTCTCCACTCCCCACTCTTGATTGATGCTCTTTCCTACTACACTCCACAATTAAACTCTTCCTGTGCCAAAATGAGTAGAATGGTCAGTTTTTAACTTTATGTTTCAACCAGTTGATTCTTAGATTTCTTCAAACAGCAAGTGCTGACTATGTGAAGTGCTGGGAACGTAGAAAAAAATGCGTAAGGCATCTTCTATTTTTTCAAGCAGCTCACGACATGTGAGGAATACTCAGGGAATCAAAGATGTTACAATACTGTGTGATAAAAGCTATAAGGCTCGAATTAGGTGCTGTGGGAAGACAGAGGAAGAATAATTAGAGGTCAGGAAAGGCTTCTCAGAGAAAATGATAATTGACCTTGCTTTCAAAGAATTATTATGAATTCACCAGAGAAGGGAAGGAGAACAGGACCAATTAGGAATAGGGAATAGCATGAGCTTTAAATGAGTGAAAATTCACTAATTTTCGGTGAGAGAACAGAGTGAGTTGAGAATAGAAGTTTAAGTTAGAGCAGCTGGAAGAGAACCAAATCAATGAATTCTGGCTTTATTCTGTATGCTTCTGGGAGAAGATTGCACATTTTAAAGTAAAGTCATGACATAGATTTGTTTATTCATTCATACATTCACTGTACTCCAAGTAATCTTTCATTTGACAAATCTTTCCTGCTTAAAACTCCTAACTGGCTCCCCAGTTCCTTTAGAATATAAGCTAAGCTCCTTAATGTGACATCCAAGACTCCCATGACTAATTCCCTCTCCACCTCTCTCTCCTCTGTCATTTCTCACCACTCTAACCCTTGTACTTTAATTTTCCTGACTCTTCATAGTTCCGTGAGCAGAGAGTGCTGTTAGGTACTCCTTTGGCCTTTGCTCTTCTTGTTCATTCTTTGTCATATATTTCTCACTATTTTCCCCCTAACTAACTCTTTTGAAATGTACCAGTTGACCCCTCCTACAGGAAGTCTTCCCTGATGCCCCTATGATGGATTGGGTACTCTTCTTCAGTGCTTTCAAGACATCAAGTTCTCATCTCCTGCCTATCGTTAATCATATTATATTGAAATCATCTGTTTACTCCTCTGGCTTTGTAAACAGGCAGTGAACTCCTGAAGGGCAGGGACGAGGCCCCAGTTCACTTTGTACCCTTAGTTGTTAGTATTGGCCTAGCACAGAATGATTGGCCTCATAAGTGCATGTTGAACTGGACTGAGAGTTGGCCAATTAGAAGCCTTTGGTAGCCTATCTAGTTTCCTGTAACTCTGAAATCAATTCATGTCTCCAATGCCCCAGAGCCAAGGGCCAAAGTCAATATAGCACTTTAAGCCATGCCTGAGGGGCTTCTGAAATCAGATTATTTTAAGAGAGTCTACTGGTTTTGGTTAAGGTAAGGCTGGCAGCTGAATTGCAACAGCATGCAGGCAGCTGGACACAGCTAAAAGCCAGGAACTGAGGAAATATTCTCCCTCCCTCACCTTTGTCTCCTGACACATGTGTTGAGGTGGCCTGGTTTAGCCTGTCCTACAGTCCATACAGGAGGCAGGTTGGCGAGACAAGACCAGCCATAGGGTTGACTGGAGCCCCAACCCAAGCCCAAGCTGGCTTACTTGGCTTCAACTCCCTGCTGTCAGGGTGCTACTTCAAAGAGGGCCATTCTTAGCAGTCTAGAATTATGCCTTATGTGGAATTAAAAGTATAGACCCCTTCCAACTCCTTTTCAAAGGAGAGGGTGGCGTTCCCTCAGAAGGTCTGGGGAAAATAAGCACAGAATCAATTTCTTTATTTCCCCACAACTCCCGCTTCTAGTTAGGGTCTTCACAGCACCAAAATAATTGGATACAAAGTGCTAACAAAATCATTTAAATCGGTTATCTGTCCCTAGAAACCAAATGTATGTGTAAAACTTCTGTGATTATTATTTTCCTCCTGTGTCTGTTTGTTTTTTCCAGATTTTAGTCAAACCGGTTTCTGTGTATAGACAAAGTCTAAACGCCAGTCCAAAGACAAAGTATTTTTTAGCATGCTTCTTTTAATGGTATAAAGTGCTTCCCTGCTAACAACCATCTTCAGAATATGGTGTGTGTATTGTGGGGGGGAGGAGAAGGTACTGAGGGTCAGAGAGATGAAACAGCCAAGACTGCTCTTCTAAAGCAACCCAGGCATTCAGTATTGGGGTTGGGCAAAATCCTACCAGATGTTATACCTTCTTTATTTGGCTTTTGCTATTTCAGCAAAAGGAAAGTACAGCCACACAACTACCACAAATCTGTCAAAGATCAGATTGTGTGGTAATAGTAGTTCTGAGGGGAGGCCTAAACCTCACAACTTTCTGTTCTATCCAAGTCCAGTGTTTGCTCCACCCACCAAAGATTTCATCTTCAAAGTATTTTTTATAAATATTAACTAGTGAAGGCTCTGATTCAACTGTGTGGGATGAGAGCAGCAGTCATGCACTGGTTGAGTAAATAAATATGAAGTGGCAAGAAGCCAAGATGGGTTGTTAATTCTAGTCAGAAGAGATCCTGGACTTTGTCAGGGAAGGTCAGCGAGGGTCACAGAAATAACATCCCTTTAAAAGATTGGTAAAAGGTCATCTAGTCAATTCCTCTGTCTCTAAGAAGTCGTTGTCTAAGCTAGTAAAGTCTTTAGCGTCATTAGGCAACTTTTATTTGCTCTTCCTGCAGCATTCCACAATGTAATCATTACACAGGGAATTGTAGTTTAATAACCATTAAACCTATCAGGTTTTCAGTCAAGAGACAGTTTGAATTTGAGAATCACCAGTGTGTTCTGGTCTCCGTGTAAATAGGGAGCAGGCTTCATGGGTATGCAACCTGTACAGTCACACAAGGCTCCATAGTTAGAAAGACCTGCGCTTGGTTTAATGATCTACTATCCTCATCATGAAATCTTAATAATTTTAACAAGAGGTCCTACATTTTCATTTTGTACTGGGCTCTTCAAATTACCTAGTCTGTCCTGGTAGCTTCACAACCTTCCTGACCCTTTGCATGTCTGCATTTCTGAAAACATGCACTGTCAATTCTGAGCCAATCTAGCATGGGAGGTACAGGAAGTAGTATTATGAAACTTTAAAGACATGTCTGAAGACATTGCAAATCTAAAACTCCTCTCTCAGATTGCAGGCTGCAGAAAGAATAAGTATTGGTGATTTCAATTTAGACACAGCTTAGGGAAATTATGGCCAAAAATGACGTTCTGTAAAAAAAACTACCCCAGAGAGCCTTATATTTAATCTCTAGCCATTCCCATTTAGAATCTACTCAGGGCACTTGTTAAAACAAAGAGAAGTACCTGAATGCGAAGCTTCCAGGCTCTGCTAGGCCTGTGAAAAGCACACAGGACTCTTGCCCCTTTGTACTTTCATTGGTGGGAAAGGTTCTAGAAACTGGTGTTGGCAGGGTTTTGGAGTGGTACAGGAGGCAGAACCCAATCCAACTCACTCTTTTCACAGCTGTCCTCGCTCCTGACAGCTGCAAAAATTAGTTTTTGTTAAGTATACAGCTCTGACTCCAAATAGGCCTCAGAAGAAACAGAGCCCTGAGAAGCCAATTGTGTAGTATTTAGTTCCTGACCACAAGGCTTCTTGATGGTTCACAGTTCTTCATTAGAGAATGTTCGTTCTAAACTTGACAATTAAACTAGTGCTGCTTGGCTTGTTCCCTAGGGTAACAAAGTAGCAGCATAAGAGGTTAGGGGGAAGACACATTTAACTCCTGCGGAGATTTGAACGTGTTTTTCCCTTAGAGTATACTATATGGACTTAAGTCCATGTAGAGGGAAAAAAAGGAGGAGAGTCAGCCACCGCTTTCACAACTTTCATTTTTTATCAGTCTTAATTTTTTTTTTTTGAGGAAGATTAGCCCTGAGCTAACTACTGCCAATCCTCCTCTTTTTACTGAGGAAGACTGGCCCTGAGCTAACATCCGTGCCCATCTTCCTCCACTTTATACATGGGACGGCTACCACAGCTTGGCTTGCCACGTGGTGCCATCTCTGCACCCGGGATCTGAACCAGTGAACCCCAGGCTGCTGAGAAGTGGAACGTGCGCTCTTAACTGCTGTGCCACTGGGCCAGCCCCAATCAGTCTTAATTTATAGTTTTTCTAGTTACAGACTTGTGCTAGATAACCTTGAGAGTCTTTTCTGGCCATAGAAACCTGATACTAGCTGTGAAAAATAATCCTGAGAAAATACAACTTGGCTTGAAAAGTCCCTGAGTCCACACCTAGGTTTTTCTTTTGGAGTTCCAAGCTATAGTTCCAACATTCTAGGAGATCTAGTGTGTGTTCAGGGCTCTGAGATAATCTTGACAAAGGTTCTGTTGAAGAGAGAAGCCTTATTTTTGTTCATCTTCCACACAGAGCAAAAGGGACAAACAGAAGACCAGACTTGTGTCTGTTCTCTGTCCCATAGTAACCAGGTGATCCTTCACTTCTCAAAATCTCAGCTTTATTATCTGTCAACTTGGAATAATGATCCTTATTCTACCTACCACATCAGTTGTTGTAAAGATCAAATACTATAGTAATTTTTTCAGTAAATATTTGTATCTGGTTGTATAAGATGCTAGCTTAGAAATAACGGGGCTAAGCCTAAAGAATTAGACAATAATGAGCTACGAGGTCTCACAGGAGGTAAAGCTTATTTTCAGCTGCAGGGATCTTGGAATGTTCCACAAGCAGGGGCATGTAAACTGACATCACAACATTAAAGAATGGTCAAATTTGCCCAGAAAGATATGGGGCAAGTAGGTACCATGGGAAGAGCAGGCCCAGCATCAGCAAAGGCAAAGGCTTCAGGAAAGCACAGATTGTGTGTGTGTGTATCTGTGTGTGTGACAAAGACTGTGCAGTTCAGATTGAATAGAGCACAAAGCGAAGGGTCAACCTGCTCAAAGTCCCAAAGAAAATATGTCAGAGACTCTGTAAATGTCCAGTTCTTTCAGTCTTACTGTCTGTATCCCTGGTTTTAGGGAAAAAATGAAGCAGTAGTAATCTTGTACCATCCCATATTTCCTATTGTCATCAGGCCTTCCCCTTGTCTGTTTTACTCAGGCCTGGCAGGAGATGCTGCCTGGGAACCACTTGTTCCTGGCTGCAAGGAAGCAATAAGCCAGGTTGGGTAGTAAGATCTATAGTTTCTTAACATCAAGTGAAAAATGGTCATTCACTTGGGGACATGATGGGTCCCAGAGAGCCACTGTTTTTTTCTCAGTGATCTTGGATCAAATGTCACATTTTGGCATTTTCTGCAGATGTTAGCACTGTGCAATTAGTCCAAATTCTGCCTCTAATTCATTGTGAGATCTTGGGCAGGATACATTGCTTTTCTGGGTCTTTGTTTCTCATTTGGAAAACAAGTGTTACAAAAGTAAGAGAATTGTTAAGCAAGGAATTCCATTAACACCTAAATGCAAAGAATCTGTCAGTATACAAGAATGTGCATACTAAACCAAGTTGAGGCAACAGCAGTGGAAACGTGGAGTTCAGTTCAATCTGTTTCTGTTGGGTCCTGGGCAGATCCCTTCCTCCTGAGCCTCATTGTAACATTGGAGTGGAGATGCGGTGGGGTTGAACTAGAGAATCTCTAGGTACCTCTACCCCACTGACATCCTATGAATTTGTGCAATAATGTTCAATGAAGAAAGCAGATCATAAAATGCTTGTACATGAATAATTCTGTGAAAGTGTATGTATGGGCACTGACTAGAATCAGAGGAGAACCCAGATAGATTTAAATAACTGTGTTAAAAGGATTTGAGACTATTTTTCTACTAAGTGTACGATATCTATGGAAAGATGCTAAAAACTTATCCAGTTATGATATTCTAGGATTTAATATTCTAGTATATTTCCTTGGTAAAAAAAATGAGCTGTGACTTCCCGTCTTTTTAATAGCCATTCTGACAGGTGTGAGGTGATATCTCATTGTGGTTTTGATATGAATTTCTCTAATAATTAGTGGTGTTGAATATCTTTTTATGTGCCTTTTGGCTATATATTCTTTGGAAAAATGTCTATTCATATATTTTCCCCATTTTTTAATCAGGTTGTTTGTTCTGTTGTTGAGTCGTATGGTTTCTTTATATATTTTGGATATTAACCCCTTATAAGATACATGATTTGCAAATAACTTCTCCTAATTGGTTGGTTTTCTTTTTGTTTTATTGATGGTTTCTTTTCCCATGCTTTTTAGTTTGATGTAGTCGCATTTGTTTATTTTTTCTTTTGTTTCCCTTTCCTAAGTAGACATAGTATTCAAAAAGATACTTCTAAGATCAATGTCAAAAAGTGTACTGCCTATGTTTTCTTCCAGGAGTTCCATGGTTTCCATCCATTTTTAATGGATTAAATTTTTAAATTTTTAAATCCAAGTCTTTAATCCATTTTGAGTTAATTTTTGTGTATGGTGTAAGAAAAGGGCCTACTTTCATTTAATAGCAAGTGTTGGAGACAATTTGGAGAAAAAACAGTATGGAAATTCCTCAAAAAATTAAAAATAGATCTACCATATGATCCAGCTATTCCACTTCTTGGTATTTACCCAAAGAACATGAAAACACTAATTTGAAAGGATATATGCCCCTCTATGTTCATTGCAGCACTATTCACAATAGCCAAGACTTGGAAACAACCTAGCACCCATCGGCAGATGAATGGATAAACAAGATGTGGTATATATACAATGAACTACTACTCAGCCATAAAAAAGATGAAATCTTAATATTTGTGACAACATGGATTGACCTTGAGTGTATTATGCTAAGTGAAATAAGTCAGACAAAGACAAATACCATATGAGTTCACTCATATGTGGAAGATAAACAAACAAACACATAGATACAGAGGACAGATTGGTGGTTATAAGAGAGGAAGGGGGATGAGAGGAGGGCAAAAGGGGTAAAGGGGAATATTTGCATGGTGATGGATGGAAACTAGACTTTTGGTGGTGAACACAATGCATTCTATACAGAAACTGAAATATAATGATGTACTCCTAAAATTTATATAATGATAAAAATCAATGTTACCTCAACAAAAAAAATTAAAAATGAGCTGTCAATATATATATCTCCTGATACATTTTTAATGCCCTTCTACCTTGGACCTATTTTACTCTTAGGTTTATAATAAAACTTTTAATGAAATAGTCCAGGGGTTGACAAACTTTTTCTTTAAAGAGCTGAATAATAAATATTTTAGGCTTTGTGTGCTATTAGGTCTCTCTTTCAACTACTAAACTCTACCACTATAGCACAAAAGCAGCCGGAGACAGTATATAAAGAAATAAGTGTGGCTGAGTTCCAATGAAGCTTTACGTACAAAAACTGCTAGTGGCTGTAGGTTGCTAATCCCTGAAATAGTTAATAATAAAATCCAAAAGCATAGAACAGTTAGCAAAATGTTTAATATTTATAAATACCATGGATGTCTTGAGTTTTAAACATTTAAAAGAGAAAATATCCTAAATATATAGTTTTATAGACAATATCACATCATAATCAAGTTCTCTTCTGACAAATTTTCTCAGCAACTACAGGGTGTAATTTATGGTAAAGTTTGCACACCCGTATCTGGTCTTGCCTGGTGTGCCATGATCCTTCTGCTATTACAGATTCTGGCGTATGTGAGTTACATAGAGTGCTAGGTGGAAGTAGAAAAAAAACCATCTTTAAAAAGCCCTTGAGGGGACGGCCCCACCGCCGAGTGGTTAAAGTTCTGTGTCCTCCGCTTTGGAGGCCCAAGGTTCGCAGGTTTGGATCCCAAGTGTGGACCTACTCCACTCATCAGCCATGCTGTGGAGGCATCCCACATACAAAGTAGAGGCAGATTGGCACAGATGTTAGCTCAGGGCTAATCTTCCTCAAGCTGAAAAAAGAAGAGGATTGGCAATAAACGTTAGGTCAGGGCGAACTTTCCTCACCAAAAAAAAAAAAAAAAAAAACCTTGCCATTTGCTGGTGCCCATTCAGGCAAAATAATAATACTACAATTCATATTTCCTGATGAAAGTCTCACCTGGGTCAACCCAAGAAGTAACTTGTGAACTTATCCCAAAATTAGTCAAAATAGGATTATTGACGTATTTCAGCATATACATGTAATCAAAGTTCTGTGCCATTTTGAGTATGAGAGAAAAAGCTGATATATGGTTTGGATGATAAAATATTTGAATTTCTGGCACACTTTAGGGGTGTATAGAGACATTAGGACAGACTATTTGCAGTCAGCATTATTCTAAATCCCAATACTCTAGAGACACCATGTCTTTATATGTTGTTTTATACGTGTTAGTCTTTTCTTCTTTAATAGGCTGTAGGACTTTTGAAGACAAAGATAATATCTAATGTTTCTTTTATCTTTAATGTAGTGATTAGCACTGTGTGAAGCACATAGTGGGCGCTCAGTATTTATTTTGGAGCTCTTGAACATCCAAACTTTTCCAGTGTCTAGCACATAGCTGGAGAAGTTTAGAGAGACAGTAGTTAGACAAGAGTACAGACACTAAAGCCAAACAGCCTGTGTTTTAATCCTGACTTTATCATTTCCTAACTGTGTGACCTTACACAAGTTATATAACTTATCTTGTGTCTGTTTTTTTTTTATCTTTAAAAGGGGGATAATAATAGTACTTGTCTCATAGATTTGTTGTAAAAAATGAGTTATTATGTGCAGAGTCAATAGAATGCTGCCTGGAACATAGTAGGCACTATATGTGTTGCTATTATCATTAATACTTGTTGAATAAGTAAACGAATGGATAAATGAAGTCTCTATTACTTATGAACTTAACACCAACCCTGTAGATATTCATTATATGTTTCAGGGTGTGGACTAGCAAGGATTTGAATGACATTTACATTCATCAATGAGAAAGATCCTTTAGCCCAAGGATTCCTTAAAATTGACTTACATTTCCAGAACTTGAGCTGTGGCAGGTCAAATAAGGGAAAGGTAAAAGGGCACCCATGCGTGCGCGCACATGTGTGTGTGATTCTTGGAGCAAAGGCCTTGGACTTGAGCAGTCCAACTATTGAAAATGTGCTCTGTGAATACCTATGGCTAGAGACCAAAAGGTAGTCTCCCCATATGCTCAAAAGACAAAAGACTTCCTAGTTGCTCAACCGGCATTTTGTTCACTCATGAAAGGCAATAATTCCTGAAAGTGCTATGATTTATTTTTCGTTTGAAGGATGAAGGATAGGTGCATGTGTTCCCTCTTCCTTTTTTGCTAATGGAATTCTAAAATGACTATTTTTATATCTACCAGGGGGACAGTGTGGTTTAGTGGAAAGGCCATGGGCTCTGGAATTGGGTTTGAATCCCAGAGCTGTCACTTACCAGAAAGCCCTTGTGCTTTTTGATCCTCAGTTTCATCGTCGGTAAAATGACAATAATAAGATGCATCTCACAGATGTGCTGTGATAATTGAATGTGAAGTGACAATTGAAATCTCTGATGTATCTGTATTACACAGAGTCGTAGATTAATAACTTTAGAGTCAGACAGCCAGACACTGGGAAAAGTGCTTTAAAAGTATTACCTCATTTAATCCTCAAGCAACCCTATGAGGGAGCGATATTATTATCGATATTGTACAGAAAAGGAAAGGATATGAAAATCTTAAGTGGTAAAAGTAACAAATTAGGGAGTGATTATTTGCTTTCCCAAAATAAATCTATCTTTATGAAGAAATGTAGCCATTAGCACCCTCCCAATCGTGCAATTGCCTTCTTAGAGGGTAGAGCCCAGAACTAACCATATACTGTTGGTATGGGTGGATTAATACAGAATATGTAGCTGTCAGTTCCCTCTTTCTGGACACTCAGTTTCTGTTGAAATGGCCTGACGTCACATTGCATTTGCTGGCAACAGTACATTGTTGATTAACAAATAGTTTACCATTATTGACTAAAACTGCTAAGTCTGTTAATATGTCTTACTGTAAAGCATCATCTCCTTGCCATCTCATGCAGTTAGTTATTTGGAATCCTTGACAGAACTAGACAGTTATTCTGATTAAATTTCATCTTATTAGATTTATACTTAGTTTTTGATCTTCATTGGTGATATAATATCTGTCTGTCATCTACTTGGATGTCTATACTCCTTTCTTCTTTCCATTCATTAACATGAATCAAGCACCTGCTATATGCCAAGCATTCTTAGTATGGATATTAGCTATCCAAGAATGAATTAAATATCTGCTGCTCTCAAATAATTTCCCTGCTTTGGGGCAAGACTCATTATACATAATAAATTTGAGAGTACAGAGGTCGGAACCACTAAATCTGTCCAGGGTAAAGTGTGAGATTAGAGAAATCTTCATAATGCAGATGAAGTTTAATGCAGGATTTGAGAATGATAATAATAGATACTATTTATTAATTCAATAAATATTGACTGATTCATCTAATGATTAATTATTGATTGTTAACTGTGCTTCTGGCACCATCCTGGGGGTTGGAAAATGCAGTGGGAAATCACACAGACCAGGAGCTTATAGTCTAGTGTAATTACATAATTTTATAAGCTATTAAAAGTGAGGGGCAGCATACTATAGTGCTTTAAAAGCATGGATTCTAGGGCCAGACTGCCTGGGTTCAAATCCCTAGCTTACTACTTACTAGATGTATGACCTAGTGTAAATAACGAAACCTCTCTGTGCTTCAGTTTCACCATCTGAGGAATGAGAATAAAGATAGCAACCACTTCATAGGACTGTCATGAGGATTACATTGGACAATAATATAAAGTGTTCAGAATAGTTTCTGGCAAATAGCAAGTGCTATGTAAGTGTTTGTTATTATTGTAAGTGCACAAAGTGCAGCAAAGAAGAAATACTGGGGGCCTTGGAAGCATATAACATATAACAAAGGAAGAGGGGCACAACCTAGTTTGGGGATTCAGGAAAGGCGTTCTGAAGAACTGACAATCAAGCTGAGACCTGGATCAGGGAA
The DNA here is from genome assembly GCF_021613505.1 of Equus quagga. Taxonomy (NCBI): domain Eukaryota; kingdom Metazoa; phylum Chordata; class Mammalia; order Perissodactyla; family Equidae; genus Equus; species Equus quagga. The sequence goes on from NC_060276.1 coordinate 72,240,534, forward strand.
AGCTTCTCAGCAAAAGAGACATCAAAGATGATACATCTGGAAGGACAGTAGAAGTTTGTGATGCCAGGTCCTTAAGACCCGGTTTAAAGAAACTGGTCTTTGTCATAAGGAAAATGGGAAGCCATCAACATGTTTTAAGCAGGTGAGTGATATGATAAACTTGGAATATAAATATTGCAAAAATCATTTTTGCTATGTGAAATAAGAATAGATTAAAGTAGGAGAAAACTAGAAGTAGAGATACTAGTTGGGAGGCAGTGGCAAGATCCCGGTGAAAGATGATGGTGACTGGGACTAAGGACATATCAGTGGGAATGAAGAGACGTGGATAGATCTGAAATATATTCAAGAGGTAGAAATGGCAGAAAGAACTCAAGAACTAAGTAATTGTGTGTGTGTGTGTGTGTGTGTATGTGTGTATGTATGTGTGTTTATCAGTAATACAATGATGAGAGAGAGGGAAGAATTAGGATGATATCCAAGTTTTTTGCTTTGAGCAACAGAGTGAATGCTGAGACCATTGACTGAGGAAAGAGAAATGTGTTGGAAAAGCAAATTCACAAGTAAAAGAGATAAGGAGTTCTGTTTGCTGAGTTCTTAATATGAACTAGATATCACACTATACACTTTATATGCATTATCTTATTCAGTATTCAGTAGCCTTGTGAGATGGGCATTATAATTTTATGTTACCATTTTTCAGATAAGGAAATCAAGGATTAGAGAAGTTAAATAACTTGCTCAAGATCACACAGTTAAGTAAATGGCAAAATTGGGATGTGAGTCTGGGTCTGTCTGACCCATAAGCCCATGTTTTTTCCATACTTCCCCCCATAGTCTCAGAAAATGACTTTGATCAGCCTATTCAACTCCGATGGGTACCAAACACCTGGCCTCTTCCTTGCCTCATTTCTCAACATCTGCCCCAATAACTAAAAGAAATTCCTTAAATGTAGGTAAACTATCCAAGATTATTAAGTCAGCTCTGATTTTGCAAACTAGAAAAGTGGGAAACTTATGAAACCAAAGTAATGACTTCTCTAAGTAGAGAACTCAATAAAAGTAGCTTTCCTTCCACCTAACATTATCCTGTCACTGCTAGCAAAGTCAGTTTTCTTTCTGGCACTCCTACTTCTCTGCTTTCATCCTTCCATACAACCGCTGGCATGATCATGTTCCTTACAATTGATGATATTTCCCTAATCTTGAACTGGCACACACTGTCTGGTGAATGGATTTTGTGCTGTGTCCAGTTGTAAAAGGAAGTCTGGTAGATGTATTTTGGATGCCAAAATTTTGGAATTTCTGTGAAATTTGACCGTTTTGGTGGTGCCTGGGGATACTGGGACAAAATACCTGAAATCAAGGCTGTTCTAAAAAATCCAAGTCATTTGCTTCCCCTCCCAATATTCACAACTACAAACTGGATAACTATACCTTCTTGATTTTCATCCAGATCTTTGATAAATCAGTGAACAGGACAAGGCCAGAACTTTTTAGCCAGCTTCATGTCAGCATGTTAATTACTCATCAACTTTCAAGGTTGGCCCTCAGTCATTTGTAAACTCTAACACTATTACCCTGTAGCCTCTATCTAAAAAGATTAGCATGAAAGAGCTTGCCAAATGCCCTGCTGAAGTCCCACACTCTATTCTCCTGTGTGGGTACCTTGTTAAAAACACAAACAAAAACTAGCCTGGCTTGTCATCACTTGTTCTTAATGAATGCATGCTGGCTTGAAGTATACAGTTTTCTTTTTCTAAGTCCTCAACGACTATTCCTTGAACAAGCCATTCTTTGAATCTTACCTGAGATCAAGAAGTTTATTTGTGTTTTATCAAACCACCTTCTTCCCCTTTCTGATAGTGCTTATTCTGTTAAACCATCTTCAGCTTTCAAGCTTCTATGCCATCCTCCAGGGCTGTGTAACACCCAGTGGTTTGACCTTTACTCACAAATTTCTTGGTATGTGATTTTTCTGATGTGAACTCATTTAAAGCAATTACATCTTCTTTTACAGTCTTGTCATGTCACTTGTATTTCGAGTACTTCTAACCAATGTTCATTTCACTGTGTTTAGGCCTGAGGACCATTCTCTTTGTCACTCTATTCAACACTGGTAGTAGGAATTAATTTCTCAGATTAGCTAGTTGTCTCTCAGAAAAGAGCAGTGCTCTGAGTGGTGAGATAGGGTCACAAGTCTGTAAAAGCTCTGAGAATTATCTGTAATTGTCCATTAGCAGGGCAACAGCTAGCTCATGCAGCCACTTTGTGTGAATTAGCAAAAGTCATTACACTCTCCCCCACCTCTCACACCCCAAACAGTCCCACCTCTGCAAGTGAGTGGTTTGGTGAGTGGACTATGCCTTTCTGCAAATTAGCAAAAAGTGCCCTTCTTTGGGGGAGATTCAGCTTGAAATCAGGGCACATAGGACAAGTGGAATGGAGGCTGGATTTCAGCCCTCAGTTGTGCTCTCCATGAGGCCCCCTTGTGCAGTGAATACTCTGCAAAACGGCACATGGTGGACCCTGTCTGTAACAGTAGGAAGAAACACCAATAGATAAGATAAGGTCACTGTCAAAACTTCCTTTCATTGATGTTGCTAATGGTTAGCTTGGGGCACAGAATTCAGTTCCTATCTTAATTTCTTGAAATTATATCTGTGCTTCCAGAAAAGTTCCTCCATGAAGGATTTGTCTCAATGGAATTTACAGACATTAATTCCACACAAAATAGATGAACTGATTTTGATTTCAAAACAATGATCCAGAAAAGGCCCTTCAGACATTAAAAAGAGGGATTTCTTGACGGGACCAGACTGTCCTGTCTAATCAAGATATCTCCTGTAATTTCTCTGGCAACTTAATAGAATGAAAGAGATGACCCCTTCTAGTGGGTTCTCTGTTTCAAATCATGGGCTCTTGAGTCAAACTACCTGGGTTCGTAACTTGTCTCTGCCACTTCCTAACTGTATAACCTTGAGTGAGTCATTTGACTCTCAGTCTCCTCATGAGTCAAACGAAGTTCGTAATAGCGCCTACTTCGTACACTTGTTGTGAAAATTAAAGTAAGATAGCACATGTAAAGTGTTGAGTACAATACCTGCACATGGTGAACACATAATAATTATTAGTTATTAATATTAGGCAGCAGTTTTCATAGAAGTACGAACTGTCAGACCTGGAACAGAAGTCAGAGGAATTTAGTCCACTCTCCTATATGTAGATTGAATGGAATTCAAGAGAAGTATATTTGTGAAAAGTTGGAATTCTCATAAATATTTATTAATAGGAGATTGACTAAATATGTATTTCTCCACAATGAAATACTCTGCAGTCACTGAAATGGGATAAGATTGATCTATGTGTGCTGACAAGGGAAGATGTCCAAGATAAATTAAGTGCAAAAAGCAAATTGCAGAACATTATTTATGATCATACACATGTAAAATAAACAATAATATGTGTATAGGCATATATATAATATATAAAATATATAAAGTATTACATATGTAATAAATAGTTACATATATAATTATCTATATATTATTTGTCCATATAATTATATTATAGTATATATTTAATCTAGAGCAGGGCTCATTAAATGACGACCCATGGGCCAAATTCAGCCTCACTACCCTTTTTGTAAATAAAGTTTTATTGGAACACAGCCATGATCATTCATTTATGAATTGTCTCTGACAGCTTTTATGCTATGGCCCACAGAGCCTAAAATATTTACTATTTGACTCTTTATGGAAAAAGTTTCCTGATGCCTAATCTAGAGAAACGTATACTGCACCGTTAACAGTTGTTACCTTGGTGGTAAAACTATGAGAGACATTCACTTTCTAAGATATGTTTCTTCAAGGGAAGGCTGTACTCTTCATCTGATTTCCTCAAATGGTTATATCTTATATAATTATACTATTGATATCAAAACCAAGAATTTCACATTGGTAGAATGTGTGTAATAGCTCTATCATTTTATTGCTGTATAGATTCAAATAACCATCACTGCAATCAAGATACACAACTATCAATCAGGCCAGGCGGTGTGGTGGTTAGGTTCTTGCATTCTGCTTCTGCAGCCTGGGGTTCAGCAGTTAGGATCCTGGGTGCAGACATACACACTGCTTGTCAAGCCATGCTTGGTGGCATCCCACATACAAAAGAAAATAGAGGAAGATTGGCACAGGTGTTAGCTCAGGGACAATCTTCGTCAAACATAAAGAGGAAGATTGGCAATAGATGTTAGCTCAGGGACAATCTTCTTCACCAAAAAAAAAAAAGAAGAGGGTACAGAACTATTTCATTACCATAAAGAGCTCCCTCGTGTTGTTCCTTTGTAGTTACATCTAGCCTTTTCCTAACCCCTTGGCAATCACTAATCTCTTCCTCATCTCTACAATTTTGTTATTTCAAGAATGTATATAAATGGGTAATACTGTATGTAACCAGTTGAAACTGTCTTCTTCCACTCAACATAATGCCTTTGAGACTCATCTAAGTTGTTGCGTGTATCAGCAGTTCATTACTTTTTATTGCCAAGTGGTATTCCATTGTATGGATGATGTATTTTAGTTGTTTATTTACTCACATATTGAAGGACAATGTGTGTGTATATATATATATATATATATATATATATATATATATACACTTAACTGTTCCAGTCTATTTAGAATTAATATTTTACCACAAAAACAATGTAGAAAAATTACCAGTATATAGGTTCCTTTATCCTTCTTTTATATATTTTAGTTATCATATATATTACATCTACATACATTGAAAACTCCACCAGATAGTTTTATCATTTTTGCTTTCCACCATCTTGCATACTTTAAAGAACTTAAAAAGAGAAAAGTAGTCTATTTGCAAAGATAACTATCTTTATGTTATTCTTTTTTCATTCCTGATGTTCCAAGTTACTCCCTGGAATCATTTTCTTTCTGTCTGAAGAACTTCCTTTATCATTTCTTTTAGAGTAGGTCTGCTGATGATGAATTATTTTGTTTTTCATTCTTCTGAAAATGTCTTTATTTCAGCTTCATTCTTACAAGTTATTTTTACTGTATTCAGAGTTGAGGTTGATAGTTGTTTCAGCACTTTAAAGATGTCTTTTTGCCTCCATGGTTTCTGATGAGAAACCTGCAGTTATTTGAATCTTTGTTTCCCCATATAAAACTCATGGATTTTCTCTAACTGATTTCAAGATTTTTTTCATTACCTTTGATTTTTAGGAGTTTGATCATGACCTGTCTACATGTGAATTTATTTGATTTTATCCATTTGAAATTTGGCTGAGTTTCTTGAATCTGTAAGTTTATGTCTCTCACCAATTTGGGCAAGTTTTCAGTCATTACTACTTCAAACAGTTTTTCTACATAACACTTTTCTTTTCTTTTATGGGACTCTTATAACATGAATATTAGACCTCTTAGCATTGTCCCACAATGCCTGAAGGCCTGCTAATGTTTCTTTTCTCTCTCTTTTCTTCAGAGTGGATAATTTATATTGCCCTGTCTTCACATTCACTAACTCTATCCTCTGTCATCTCCAGTCTGCCATTGAATGCTTTCAGTCAGTGTTTTAATTTAGTTATTGCATTTTTCAGTTCTAAAATTTCCATTTCATTCCATTTCCATTCATTTTCAGAGTTCTTCTCCATTTCTTGGTTATAATAGCTACTTTAAAGTGTTTTTCTGATAATTGTAACATCTAGGTCATCTTAGGATTGGCATATTTCGATTGTTTTTTTCTCTTGAGATTTGTTGAGATTTTTCCAGTTCTTTGCCTGTTGAGTGATTTATATCGTGGGCTTGACATTTTAAATATTATGTATGAGACTCTAGGTCTTGTTTTAATTCTATTGAGAATGTTAATAATTTTTCTTTTGTTTTAGCATGCTTCAGTTCTCAAGTTCTAATTCACCTTCTGTGGACTGTGGTTCAAACATCAGTTCAATGTTCAAAGCCTTTGAAAGGCTTTCAGATCTGCCCCATGTATGCATCACCTCGTCCCAGAGGCCAGTCTGGAACCCAGGCAGTAGTCTACCCTGTAGTTCAGTTCTCAATGCCTTTCCTGTGCTTTTTAGGGTCAGATATTCACATGTACAGCTTGAGGGTGAGACCCTAAGCTCATAAGCAACTTTTTGGCCTTTCTTTCCTAAGCTTTCTCTTCTTTGTGATCACTGTGACACTCTCTGGTTCCCAGCAGTCCCCTTCGTGGTCCTCTGGCTAAAAAGGCAGAGCTTCTTAGTGTCCCTACCATTCTACACACTTCCTGTCACTGGGTCTGCCTCCAAGTTAAGCCAGGGGAAGATAAAGAGGAAGGACAATAGAATTTCCTCCCACATTCTTTGGACCACAATTCTTTTGCTCAAAGAAAAGGAGTCCCCTGTCTAAGAATTTTAGTTTCCTGCTTGGCTACCATTACTGTTACCACTACCACGACTTTGCACCTTAGAGTTTGGAGCTTTCCTGGAGGCTGGAGTCATAGAGGAAGGAAAATAAAAACAGCAGGGGATTTTTTTTCCACTCTCTTGGTCTCTGTAGGTATTATCATTTGTGGTTCTTGGATCAAAACAGGAGAGCTTTTCTTGGAGTTCTTTCTGTCTATACCCATTGTGCAGTTGTGGACTTCATGATGTCTTTGAGTCCAGGATTGGTGATACAGGTGGAAAAAATACAGGAAATTCACTGGTGGTTTTGTGATACTTCAATTTTTGTTTTCCTTTCGCAATTCACCTGTTACCATTTACTTTGTAGAATTCTTTTCTTTTTTTCTGAGCAAGATTTTCCCTGAGCTAACATCTGTTGCCAATCTTCCTCTTTTTGTATGTGAGCTGTCACCACAGCATGGCCACTGATGAGTGGAGTAGGTCCGCTCCTGGGAACTGAACCCGGGCCACTGAAGTGGAGCACACCAAACTTAACCATTAGGTCACTGGGGCTGGCCCCAGAGTTCTTAGATAGTTTCTTCATGCCTTCTGTACAAGAGTTTTAGTTGCATTCAGTCAGAAAGATAGATTGGAGTGTGTTTCTCGATCTTAACCAGAAAATGAACTTCTTTTTTTTGGTTACCTATTTATTACTAATAATAAAAAAATAAGAAATAACCTAAGTATCCAACATAAATATCATTTGGCATACCATTTCCAAAGAATAATATGCAATCATTACAATTTTAATTAGGAAAACTGCAACACTAAGGACAAATATTTCTGATATGACATTCGGGTTTTTTTTTAAGTGAAGCAAAATTCTATACACATTAAGATTACAATCCTGTAAAATAGGTATAGACACAAAAGGTAAAATTTGGGAGATCATAGGATTATGGTTTTAGGTTTATGCTTTTTTACTTCTAAAAATATCGTTTTATGTTATGAGAATGCTAAAATTATTATTGCTATGTCATAAAAGATATCATAATATATCATGAGCCATATTTATTTTAAAAGCTCTTTGTTTGTAGATCTTTATGAGAATAAAATGAATTCAGTTGTTAGCTCCATATGAAACTTTAAAAAATTATATTCATTATTTTCTAAATCTTAAATCATTTTCTTTTTTTTTTGCAAATTATCTGTTTTCTGCATATGACCTTAACATATGGTTTCTGCATATGGCCTTAACCGTAACATGACCCAAATCCACTCTGTAAATTCTTAAGCAAACCATGTATGATTTTGAAAATCTACCTCTTCTCTTCTTCATTCCTCCTTGTCAGTCTGAATGAGGAAGTTTGGGAATTTGGTCAAGGGCTCTTCAGGATTGAGTCTACTAAATAATTTGGGTAGCTCAGTTTGGGATATTGGAAGATTTTTCTTACTTACTCTTTACTGTTTTATTTGAGAGTCAAGGAGGGCAACTGAGTCTCCTGGCTAGAACAGAGAACCAGGATCCAGGGTCCCCATCGCCTCTGGCCAGAGGCTTCTCAACCTTGACATTTGGCTTAAACAGCCTTTACTCTCTCAGGGTCACCTTTTCCAATACCGTGACAACTGACTTCCACACAAATATGTTGATGACTTTGTAAAGCTTATGTTCTGGGTGCCAATTGTTATTCACCACTTTAAGTGTATTTGTTTTCTCCCCTCCTGTCAAAAATAGCCCATTTGAAGAGTATTACTTTGGGGGCCGGCTGGTGGCGCAGCAGTTAAGTTCGCATGTTTCGCTTCTGTGGCCTGAGTTTTGCCAGTTTGGATCCCAGCTGCAGACATGGCACCACTTGGCAAGCCATACTGTGGTAGGCATCCCACATATAAAAAAAAGTGGAGGAAAATGGGCACGGATGTCAGCTCAGGGTTGGTCTTCCTCAGCAAAAAGAGGAGGATTGGCAGCAAATGTTAGCTCAGGGCTAATCTTCCTCAAAAAAAAAAAAATAAGAGTATTACTTTGGCAATTAAGATGACTAAGACAAAAGGTACCAATAGCCATTTCAGAGATAAGCTTTAGTCCATTTGCAGAAAAATATTTTCAACTTAATTTTTGGTCTTCCAAAGAGATGGTTTTGTTAGTTTTATTTTCTTTGTCTTGTTTTGTTTTAATAGGTATCAGTTAATTTTATTTATCCCTTGTCCAATGTGCTAGCCTCATTCTGGTTTCTTGAGGTACAGACATTTTCAAATTCAGCATATCTCAAACTTCCCTCATATTCTCTGTCAAATTGGGGGGCACCCAGAACTTGTCATAATTTGCCTTATATTTTTTTTATGTTTCTACTCCATTTTACTGGAAGCTTTTTCAGGATTGGTACTGTACCTCACTGCCCCAGGCATACATGCTTACATGGGGAAAACTCATTTGTGGGTTTAGGTTAACTTAAATTTTTATAATAGATTTTACTTTTAAAAAAATTTAATAGGCTATTTTTTAGAGCAGTTTCAGGTTCATAGCAAGATTTAGCAGAAGGTACAGAGATTTCTCATATATGCCCTGCCTCCACTAAACTTTATTTTTAAAATTGTTTTAGATTTACTGAAAAATTGAGAAGATAGTATAGAGAGTTCCTATATAGCCTTCTCCCAGTTTTTCCTATTATTAACATCTTACATTAGTACGGTACATTTGTTACAGTTAATTAACCAATATTGATGCATTATTAAGAAAAGTCCATAGCTTATTTTCTTAGATTTCCATAGTCCATAGACTTGCTTAGATTTTATGTCCTATTCTTTTCTTCTCCAGATCCCATCTAGGATGCCACATTACATTTAATGTCCTGTCTCCTTAAGCTGGCTGTGACAGATTCTCAGACTTTCTTTGTTTTTGATGACCTTGATAATTTTCTTAGCAACATCTTTTCAAATACCATGTCTACTCGGGTAAGCAAAACAAAAGAAAAATTTAACAAACAGGACTACATCAGACTAGAAAGCTTCTGCAAAGCAAGGGAAACCATGAACAAAACAAAGACAACCCATCAACTGGGAGAAAATACTTGCAAGTCATTTATCTGACAAGGAGATGATCTCCAAAATATACAAAGAACTCATACAACTCAGCAATAAAAAGGCAAACAACTCAATCGAAAAATGAGCAGAGAATACGAACAGACATTTTTCCAAAGAAGATATACAGATGGCCAACAGACACGTGAAATGATGTTCAACATTACTTGTTATTAGGGAAATGCAAATCAAAACTGCAATGAGATATTGCCTTACACCAGTCACAATGGCTATAATCACCAAGACAAAAAACAACAAATGTTGGAGAGGATGTGGAGAAAAGAGAACCCTCATGCATTTCTCCTAGGAATGCAAACTGGTGCAGCCACTATGGAAAACAGTATGGAGATTTCTCAAAAAATTAAAAACAGAAATACCATATGACCCAGCCATCCCACTACTGGGCATTTATCTAAAGAACTTGAAATCAGTTATCCAAAGAGATTTATGTACCCTATGTTCATTGCAACATTATTCACAACAGCCAAGATGTGGAAGCAAGCCAACTGCCCTTCTACGGATGAATGGATAAAGAAGATGTGGTGTATGTATATATATATATATATATATATATGTATACACACACTAGACTACTACTCAGCCATAAAAAAGACAGAATCGTCCCATTTGCAACAACATGGATGGGCCTTGAGGGTATGAGGTTAAGCGAAATAAGCCAAACAGAGAAAAACAAATACTGCATGATTTCACTCATATGTGGAAGATAAACAAACACATGGACAAAGAGAACAGATGATTGGTTACCAGAGTGGAAGGGGGTTGGGGGGTGGGCAAAAGGGATATAAAGGGGCACACATGTATGGAGATGGACAAAAATTAAACTGCTGGTGGTGAGCACAATGAAGTGTATTCTGAAACTGATAAATAATAATGTACACCCAAAATTACACAATGTTATAAACCAGTATGATCTCAATAAAATTACTCAAACAAACCCCATATTGACGTCATGAAGCTCTTGACATGATGCACTGAGAAAGAATTTTTGGTATTATTAGAATCTTTAGGATTTTCTACATAGACAATCATGTCATCTGAAAAGGTAGTTTTATTTCTTCCAAGTCTGTATACGCTTTATTTCCTTTTCTCATATTAGTGCACTAGCTAGGATAGGCAATACAATGTTGAATAGGAGTGATAATAAGATACATCTTTGCCTTGTTTTTGATCTTATGGGGAAAGCATTCAGTTTCTCACCATTAGGTGTGATGTTAGCTGTAGATTTTCTTTAGGTATTCTTTATCAAGTTGAGGAAGTTCCTAGTTTGCTAAGAGTTTTTTTTTTTTTCTTTTCATGAAGGAGTATTGGATTTTGTCAAATTGTTTTCCTGCTTTAATTTAAATAGTCATGGGATTTTTCTTATTCAGCTTATTGGTGTGGTGGGATACATTGAATGATCTTCAAATGTTGAACTAGCCTTGCATATCTGTGATAAATCCCACTTGGTTGCGGTATATAATTCTTTATATGCATTGTTGAATTCAATTTTGATAGTATTTTGTTGAGGATTTTTGCATCTGCATTCATGAGAGATATTGGTCTGTAACTTTCTTTTCTTGCAATGTATTTATCTCAATTTGGTATTAGAGTAATGCTGGGTCCATAAAATGAGGAATGAAGTGTTTCCTCTGCTTCTATTTTCTGGAAGAGATTGTAGAGAATAGGTATCACTTCCTCAAATATTTGGAAGAATTCATAGTGAAACCATCTGGGCCTTGTACTTTCTTTTTTGGAAGGTTATTAATTATTCATTAGGTTTCTTTAGTGATATAACCCTATCCAGATCATAGTCATGTGTCGCTTAATGATGGGGATTCGTTCTGAGAAAGGTGGTGTTAGGTAATTTCATCATTTTGGGAACATCATAGGGTGTACTTACACAAATCTAGATGTACAGCTTACCCCACACCTAGGCTGTATGATAGTAATCTTGTGGGACCACCATTGTATATGCGGTCCATCATTGACCAAAATGTCATTAGGTGGTGCATGACAGTACTTCTTTAATAGATCTAGGCCTGTTTCTGATATAGGCGTATTCAGAGTTCTGCTTATTTGTGTCTTTCAAGGAATTGGTCCATTTCATCTAAGTTGTCAAATTTGCGGGTATAGAATTATTCATAATATTACTTTATTATCCTTTTAATATTCATAGGATGTGATGGTCCCTTTTCCATTTCTTATATTAGTAATTTGTGTCTTCTCTTTTTTCCTTGGTTAGCCTGGCTAGAGGTTGACAATTTTATTGATGTGTTCTCTATGTTGTTTTGTTTTCAATTCCATTTCTTCTGCTTGCATTATGCTTAAATTGCTCTTCCATCTCTATTTTATAGCTGGAAGTTTAGATTATTGATTTTAGATATTTTTTCTTTTCTAATGTATGAATTTAATACTATAAATTTCCCTCTAAACACTATTTCTGCTGGCATCCCACAATTTTCATAAATTGCATTTTAATTTACTTCCAAATGTTTTAAAAATTCTTTGAAGACTTCTTCTTTGATCCATACATTACTTGGAAGTGTGTTGTTTCATCTCCAAATATTTTGAGGTTTTCCAGCTCTCTTGTTATTGAGTTCTTGTTTACTTTGTGGTTTGACAACATGCTTTGTATAATTTCTATTCTTTTAAATTTGTAATGGTGTGTTTTATGGCTCAGAATGTCATCTTGCTGAACGTTCCATATGAGCTTGAGAAGAATGCGTATTCTGCTGCTGTTGGATGAAGTATTCTACAAACGTCAATGAGATCCAGTTGATTGATGGCTCTATTGAGCTCAACTATATTCTTACTGATTTTCTACTTGCTTGATTTATCAATTACTAAAAGAAGAGTGTTGAAGTCTTGAATTATAATAGTGGCTTTGTATATTTCTCCTTGCAGCTCTATCAGTTTTTTCCTCAAGTATTTTGATGTTTTTTGGTAGGCATACACGTGAAGGATGTCATATTTTCTTGGACAATCAACCTTGTTAGCATTATGTAATACTCCTCTCAATCCATGATAATTTTCCTCATTCTGAAATCAGTTTTGTCTGAAATTAATAAAGCTATCTTAGATTTCTTTTGATTAGTGTTAGCATGGTGTATCTTTCTGTAAACCTCAACTTTTTTTTATTATGGTGGTATACTCGCAACATCAAATTCACCATTTTAAAGTGTATAATTCAGTGGCATTTAGTACATTGACAATGCTTTGCAACAATCACAACTGTTGGGTCTCAGAACATTTTCCCACCCCAAAAGGAGGCTCTACAATCATTACTCAGTCACTCGTCATTACCCCTGCCTCCTGGCCCCTGGACACAACTAATCCACTTTCTGCCTTTATGGATTTACCTATTCTGAATATTTCATATAAATGGAATCATTTGTATCTGGCTTTATTCACTTAGCATAAATAATGTTATCAAGGTTCATTGATGTTGGAGCATGTATCATTACTTCATTCTTTGTTATTGTCAAATAATATTCAGTTGCATGGATATAAAAAATTTTATTTGTTCATTCATCTGTTGACAAACATTTGGGTTATGTCTACTTTGTGATAATTGTGCATAATGCTGCTGTGGACATATGTGTATAAGTTTTTGGTTGAACATCTGCTTTAATTCTTTTGGATATATACGTAAGAGTGGAATTGCTGAGTCATAAGTTAACTTTAATAATTTGAAGAACTACCAAACTGTTTTCTATAGCAGCTGCACCATTTTCTATTCCCACCAGCAACGTATGAGGGTTCCAATTTCTTCACACACTTGCCAACACTTGTTATTTTTAAAATTATTATAGCTATCTTAGTGTATGTGAAGTGGTATCTCAATGTGGTTTTGATTTGCATTTATCTCTTGACTAATGATGTTGAAGAGCTTTTCATGTGTTTGTTCGCCATATGTACCATTTTTTTAGAGAAATGCCAATTCGAGTTCTTTGCCTATTTTTAAATTGGGTTCCTTGTCTTTTTGTTGTTGAGTTGTAAGAGTTCTTTATATATGCTGGATACTACACCATTATCAGATATATAATTTGAAAATATTTTCCTCCATTCTGTGAAACGTCTTCTGTCTTTCTTGGTAATGTCCTTTGTTGCATAAAAGTTTTTAATTTTGAAGAAGCCCAATTTATCTATTCTCTTCCTTTGTTGCTTGTTTATTTGGTGTCATATCTGAGAAACCATTACCAAATCCAAGGTCATAAAAACATATCCCTATGTTTTCTTCTAAGAGTTTTATAGTTTCTGCTTTTATGTTTAGATCTTTCATCCACTTTGATTTTTTATTTTTGTATATGGTTTAAGGTCAGGGTCTAATATCATGCTTTTGCATGTGGATGTTCATTTGTCCCAGCACTATTATTCTTCCAAGATGTTTATGGTTTTAATGCTTCTATTTAGGAATTTGATCTACCTTGGTTATTTATTATTTTTAGTGAGGAAGATTTGCCCTGAGATAACATCCATTGCCAATCTTCCTCTTTTTTTTCCTTGAGGAAGATTAGCACTAAGCTAACATCTGTGCCAATCCTCCTCTACTTTGTATGTGGGATGCACCCACAGCATGGCTGATGAATGGAGTAGGTCCATGCCCAGGATCCAAACCTGCGAACCTGGGCCACTGAAGTGGACCATGTGAAATTTTAATCACTTGGCCACTGGGCTGGCTTGCTTTGCTTATTTTTTTATATGGTATAAGGTGGGGATTCAGTATCATTCTTTTATTTATTTATTTATTTATTTATTTATTGAGGTAGATTGCCCCTGAGCTAACATCTGTGCCAATATTCCTCTATTTTGTATGTGGGATGCCACCAATGCATGGCTTGATGAGCATTGTGTAGGTCCATGCCTGAGATCTGGGCCCACATGCCCCAGGCTGCCAAAACAGAGTGCACGAACTTAACCACTACACTACTGGGCTGGCCCCAAACATCATTCTTTTAAATGTGGATGTCCATTTGCCCCAATACCATCTGCTGAAATGACTATTCCTTCCCCATTGAATGGTCTCCACCTTTGTCAAAAATCAATTAACCAGTGATGTGTGGGTTTATTTCTGGGCTCTCAATTCTATTCCATTGATCTATACGTCCATCCTATGCCAGTACCACACTGTTTTGATTACTGTAGCCTTGTAGTAAGTTTTGAAGTCAGGAAGTATGGGTCTTCCTACTTTTTTCTTCTTTTTCAATATTGTTTTGACTACCTGGGGTCCCTTGTAATTCCACATAAAAGTTAGGATCAGCTTTTCCATTTCCACAAAACACATTGTTAGAATTTTGATAGGGGTTACACTGAATCAGTAGATTACTTTAGTGGAGTATTGTCATCTCAAAAATGTTTAATTTCCTGGTTCATTTTTGTAAACCTTCCTTAAATTTTTTCAGCAATGATTTATAGTTTTCAGTTTTGCACTCCATTTGTTCAATTTATTCCTAAGTATTTTATTCTTTTCAATGCTATTGTAAGATTATGTTATTAATTTTCTTTTCATATTGTTCATTTCTAGTGTATAAAAATACAATTTATTTTGCATGTTTATCTTGTACCCTGAAACTTTTGCTGAATTCACTTATTATCACTAATAGGTTTTTGTGTGTAGATTCTTTAGGATTTTCCATGTATAGGACCATGTCATCTACGAATAGAGATTGTTTGATTTCTCTTTTTCAAATTTGGATGTCTCTTATTTCTTTTTTTCCCTAACTACTCTGGCTAAAACTTCAAGTACAATGTTGAATAGCAGTGACAAAAGTGGGAGTCCTTATATAACTCCTGATTTTAAGGGGAACAGCTTTTAGTCTTTCACCACTGAACGTGATGTTAGCTATGTGTTTTTCATAAATGTCCTTTATCTTGATGAGGAAGTTCCTTTGTATTCCTAGTTTTATGACTGTTTTTATTATGGAAGGGTGTTGGATTTTGTCAAATTCCTTTCCTTGTCAATTTAGATGATTATTCATTTTTCCCTTCCTTCTATTAATATCATGTATTACATTGATTATTTTTTATATTTTAAACCACTCTAAAGACCACTCAGTCATGGACTATGATCCTTTTAATATTCTGTTGAATTTGATTTACTAGTATTTTGTTGAGGATTACTGTATCTATATTCATAAGAGATATTGGTCTATAGATCACTTGTTTTGTCTTTGCTTGGCTTTGGTCTCAGAGTAATACTGGCTTCAGAAGGAGTTACAAAAATCAATAAAACCAAACACTGATTCTTTAAAAAGATTGGCAAAATTGATGAACATTTAGCCAGAATGACTAAGGAATAGAGAGAGAAGACAGAATTAACTAAAACCGGAAATAAAAGTTGGAATATAACTATGGACCTTACGTCAATCTATCTAAAGATTTGTCAATTTTGTTGATCTTTTCTAAAAACCAACCTTTGGTTTCATTGATTTTCTCTACTGTTTTTCTATTTTCTTTTTCATTTATTTCTTTTGTAATATTTGTTATTTCCTTTTGTCTGCCAGTTTTGCATTTGCTTTGCTCTTCCTTTTCTAGTTACTTTAAGGATATGGTTAGGTTGTTGTTTTGAGACCTTTCTTCTTTTTGAGGTAAAATACATATGACGTATAATATTTACCATCTTAACCATTTTTAAGTATACTGTTTAGAAGTGTTAAGTAAATTCACATTGTTGTGCAACTAATCTCCAGAACTTTTCATCTTTTAAAACTGAATCTCTATATCTGTTAAACATCAACACCACGTTTTCCCCTTCCCTTAGTCCCTGGCAACCACCATTCTACTTTCTGTTTCTATGAGTTTGACTACTCTCAATACCTCATATAATTTAAATCATATAGTGTTTGTATTTTTGTGGCTGGGTTAATTCACTTTGGATAATGTCCTCAATCTTCATCCATGTTGTAGCATGTGCCAGAATTTTTCTCCTTTTAAATTTATATTTTAAATTTAATATTCTGTTGTGTGTGTGTGTATATATACACACACACACACACACACACACACCACATTTTGTTTATCAATTCATCTGTTACTGGACTTTGAGTTGCTTCCACCTTTTGGCTATTATGAATAATGCTGCTATGAACATGGAGGTATAAATGCTTCTTTGAGACCCTGCTTTCAATACTTTCAGATATATACCCAGAAGTAATATTGAATGGGTTATATGGTAATTATATTTTTAATTTTTTATATTTTCAGTTTCTTGAGCAACTGCCATATTGCATGCAACATTTTACATTCTCACCAACAGTGTACAAGGGTTCTAATTTCCCTACATCCTCTCCAACACTTATTTTCTTTTTTTAAATTTTTTGATAGAAGCCATCCTAATGGGTATGCCGTGATATCTTATTGTGGCTTGATTTACACTTCCCTAATGATTAGTGATGCTGATCACTTTTCATATGCTTGTTTGCCATTTTGCCTATCTTCTTTGGAGAAATATCTATTCAAATCCTTCGCCCATTTTTTAACAGTGTTATTTGTTTGTTGTTGCTGTTGCTGTTATTGTTATTGAGTTGTAGAGTTCTTTATACATCCTGAACTCTTGTCAGATATATGATTTGCAAATATTTTCTCCCATTCTTTAGGTTTCCTTTTACTTTGTTGATTGTGTCCTTTGATGCACAGAAGTTATTTTTAATTTAATTTAATTTACTTACTTTCAGTTTTATTGTCTGTACTTTTGGTGTTATATCCAAGAAATCATTACCAAATCCAATGTCGTGAAGATTTCTCCCTTATATTTTCTTCTAAAAGTTCTATAGTTTTAGGTTTTATGTTTAGATCTTTTATCTATTTTGAATTAATTTTTGTATGATTTGTTAGGTACGGGTCCAATTTCTTTCTTTTTCATGTGGAATACCATTTTCCCAATACTATTTGTAGAAAAGACTGTCCTTTTCCCATTGGTCTTGACACTCTTGTCAAAAATATTTGGCCATATATGCAAGGATGTATTTCAGGGCTCTCTATTCTATTTAATTGTTTTATATCTATCTTTATGCTCATAGTACACTATTTTGATTACTGTAGCTTTGTAATAAATATTGAAATCAGGAAATGTGAGATTCCAAATTTGCTCTTTTTTTTTTTTTTTTTTTAAAGATTGGTACCTGAGCTAACATCTGTTGCCCATCTTCTTTTCTTTTTTTCTTCTTCTTATTCCCCCAACCTGGTACATAGTTGTATATTCTAGTTGTGAGTATATCTGGTTGTACTATGTGGGATGCCGCCTAAGCAGGGCCTAATGAGTGATGCCATGTCCATGCCCAGGTTCCAAACCAGCAAAACCCTAGGCCCCAAAGTGAAGCATACGAACCCAACCACTCAGCCACGAGGCTGGCCCCTCCAAATTTGTTTTTCTTTTTCAAGATTGTTTTGGCTATTTGGCATCCCTTGAGATTCCATATGAATTTTAGGATGGGCTTTTCTATTTATGCAAAAGATGCTATTGGGATTTTGATAAGGATTTCATTAAATCTCTATATTTTTATTTCTTTCCATATATAATTTTATATATTATTATATATTTATTATTTTGCTGCTGGTTACCATGGGGATTAGTATTAACATCCTGAATTTATAGCATTCTACTTTGAATTGATATCACCTTAGTTCAATATCATACAATGACCAGCTCCTATACAGCACTGGCATCATCTATGTGATTATTGTCACAAGTTACATCTTTATATATTGTTTGCTCATTATCATAGATTTACCATTACTGCTTTAAGAATTTATCTTTTAAATTACATAGGAAGACATAAATAAAACATACAATAATACTGGCTTTATATTTAACTATGTAGTTACCTTTACTGATGTTCTTTATTTCTTTGTGTGACTTCAACTTACGGTCTAATGTTCTTTCATTTCAGCCCGATGCATTCCCTGTAGAATTTTTTGTAGGGCAAGTCAACTAGCAAAAATCTTTCTCAGCTCTTTTTTTTTTCTGTGAATGTCTTAATTTCTCCTTTATTTTTGAGGGATAGTTTTGCCTGGTAGAGAATTCTTGGCTGAGTTTTTTCTTTTAATACTTTAATTATGTTATCCTACTGCCTTCTGGTTTCCATGAGGCTCGATGAGAAATTGGCTGTTAATCTTATTTAGACTCCCTTATTCATGTTTCTCCTTTTCAAGATTTTTCTCTTTGGCTTTGGCTTTTGACTTAATAAAACGTATCTCACTGTGGACCATTTTTGCATTTTTCCTACTTATAGTTCTTGGATGTGTTGTTGTTGTTGAGTTGCATGTGTTCTTTAAATATTGTGGAAATTAATGCCTTCTCAGATATATGATTTCAAATATTTTCTCCCAGTTGGTGGGTTGTGTTTACATTGTGTTCATGATTTCCTTTGCCTTTCAGAAGCCTTTTAGTTTGATGTAGTACCGTTTTTTAATTTTTTCTTTTTTTCCCTTGCCTGAGTAGACATGGTATTCGAAAAGATGCTGCTAAGAGCAACGTCAAGAGTGTACTGCCTATATTGTCTTCTAGGAGTTTTATGGTTTCAGGCCTTACATTCAAGTCTTTAAAATCCATTTTGAGTTAGCTTTTGTGTACAGTGTAAAAAAATGGTCTACTTTCATTCTTTTGCATGTGGCTGTAAGTTTTCCTAACACCATTTATTAAAGAGACTTGTCTTTCTCTATTGTATGTTCTTGGCTCCTTTGTTGAAGATGAACTGGTCATAGATGAGTGGTTTTATTTCTGGGCTTTGACTTCTGTTCCATTGATCTGCGTGTCTGTTTTGGTGCTAGTAACGTGCTGTTTTGATTAATATATTATTGTAGTATAATATGAAGTCCAAGATTATGATGTCTCCAGCTTTGTTCATTTTTCTCAGAATTACTTTGGCTATTCGAGGTCTTTCGCTGTTCCACATATATTTTAAGATTCTTTGTTCTATTTCTGTGAAGAATATCATTGGGATTCTGATTGGGCTTGCATTGAATTTGTAGATTGCTTTAGCAAGTATGGACATTTTAACTATATTTATTCTTCCAATCCATGAGCATGTACTATCTTTCCATTTCTTTATATCTTCCTTGATTTCTTTCAATAATGTCTTATAGCTTTCAGTGTATAGGTCTTCCACTGCTTTGGGTAAATTTACTCCTAGTTATTTTATTCTATTTGTGATTGTAAATGGGATTGTATTTTTGACTTCTCTTTCTGCTAGTTCATTATTAGTGTATAGAAATGCAACTGAGTTTTGAAAGTTGATTTTATACCCTTCATCATGGCTGTAGTTGTTGATTATTTCTAATAGTTTTCTGATGGATTATGTAAGGTTTTCTATACATAGAATCATGTCATCTGCAAACCACGAGTTTCCTTGCTTCCTTTCCAGTTTGGATCCCTTTTATTTCTTTTTCTTGCCTAATTGCTCTGGCCAAAACCTCCAGTGCTATGTCGAATTGGAGTGGTGAGAGTGGGCATCATTGTCTTGCTCCTGTTCTCAGAGGGATGGCTTTTAGTTTTTCACAAATAAGTATGATGTTGGCTCTGAGTTTCTCATATAGAGCCTTTATTATGTTGAGGTACTTTCCTTATATACCCATTTCACTGAGAGATTTTTATCATAAATTGATGTTGCATCTTGTCTAATGTTTTCTCTGCATCTATTGACGGTGATCATGTGATTTTTTATTCTTTATTTTATTAACGTGGTGTATCACATTGATTGATTTCTGGATGTTGAAACATCCCTGTGTCCCTGGTATAAATTCCACATGATCATGGTGTATGATCCATTTAATGTATTGCTTTATTCAGTTTGCCAATATTTTGTTGAGAATTTTTGCATCTATGTTCATCAGGAATATTGGCCTGTAATTTTCCTTGTTTCTGCTGTCCTTGCCTGGTTTTGAGATCAGGGTAATGTTGGCCTCATAGAATGAATTAGGATATGTTCCACCTTTTCTCACATTTTGGGAATAGTTTGAGAAGGATGGGAATTAAATTTTCTTTGAATATTTGGTTGAATTCTCTGGAGAAGCCATTTGGTCCTGGACTTTTGTTTTTTGGGAGGTTTTTGATTACTGTGTTGATCTCTTTACCTGTGATTGGTCTATTCAGATTCTGTTTTTCTTCTTGATTCAGTTTTGGGAAGTTTCATGAGTCTAAGAATTTATTCATTTCTTCAGGTTATCCAATTTGTGGTCATATAGTTTTTTCATAGTATTCTCTTATAATCAATTGTATTTCTGCAGTATCTGTTGTAATTTCTCCTCTTTCATTTCTAGTTTTATTGATTTGAGTCTTCTCTCTTTTTTTCTTAGTAAGTCTGCCTAAGGGTTTGTCAATTTTGTTTAAGTAAAGATTTGCCCTCACTTCCGTATCTTCTTTCAAGTTTTTCTCTTTGTCTTTTGTTTTCTGCAATTTGAATATGACATGCCTAGATTTAGATTTTTTTGATATGTGTACTGCTTGATGTTCTCTGAGTTTCTTGAATCTGTGGTGTGGTGTCAGTCATTAGTTTTGAAAAAATACCCCATCACTTCAAACATTTTTGTCTGCTTCCTTCTTTCTTCCTTCTTCTTCTTGTATTCCAATTTTGTATATGTTACAACTTTGAAATTATTCCATAGTTCTTGAATATTTAGCTCTGCTTTTTATTTTAGGAAAATTAGCCCTGAGCTAACATCCTCCACCAATCCTCCTCTTTTTCCTGAGGAAGATTGGCCCTGAGATAACATCTGTGCCAACCTTCCTCTGCTTTATATGTGGGATGCTTGCCACAGCATGGCTTGACAAGTAGTGCATAGGTCTGTGCCCAGGAATCAGACTGGTGAACCCTAGGCTGCTGAAGCAGAGCACACAAACTTAATCGCTATGCCACTAGGCTGGTCCCTTAGTACTGCTTTTTAGGTTATTTTTTACTATGCATTTCAGTTTAGGAAGTTTCCATTGACATATTTTCAAGCTCCCTGATTCTTTCCTAAGCTGTGTCCAATCTACTGATGAATCCATCAAAGGAACTCTTCATTTCTGCTGCAGTTTTTAAAAATTTCTAGCATTTCTTTTTTGTTTTATTGAGATTTCCATATCTCTGCTTACATTACCCATCTCTAATTGCATGTTACATACGTTTTTCATTAGAATTCCTACATAGTAATCATAGTTATTTTAAGTTCCTTGTCTGGTCATTCTAAAATCTGCAGTCTTGTTCAGATGCATCTTTTGGCTTTTTAGACTGTCTTTTTCCTGCCTGTTAGCATGACTTGCAACTTTCTTGTTAGAAGCCAGGTATATCATGATAAACAAAATTCCTATTAGGTAATAGAAACTAAGGTAAATAGGACCTTAGTGTGAGGTTTCTTATTAATCTGGCTGGATTGAGCTGTGTTTAATGTTTGCTGTAGCTGTAGGGACCAGGGGCTTCAATTTCCTCTAGTGTCCTTATTTCGGCCTCCCTTTTTGTCTCTGGGCTTCCCCAAGGGTTCTTTTTTATGTTGCCAATCCTCCTCTTTTTGCTGAGTAAGACTGACCCTGAGCTAACATCTGTGCCCATCTTCCTCTACTTTTTATATGTGGGACGCTTACCACAGCATTGCTTGCCAAATGGTGCCATGTCCGCACCCGGGATCCAAACCTGCGAACCCTGCGCTGCCAAAGCGGAACGTGCACACTTGACCTCTGAGCCACTGGGCCAGCCCCTCCCCCAAGGGTTCTTTATAACTAGAGTCAGTTACTTACCATTCCTTCTGCTGTAATCTGGTATTACTGTACAGAAGTCTTGTTGGTGTGGTGTTAAGTTATGGAGGAAGGAGAGTTCTATAATCTAATTATTACTTACTCTCTTTGTGGACCTATGTCAATTTACAAAGTATTCCTTAGCTTTTTTCCATTTGTAGGTGAGACAGAAGGTTAGAAGGGCCTGGACTTGAGTAAATATCCAAACTTCAGTTTGAATAAGGCTCTGGTAAAGTGTTTTTCCTGTAGAGTAGTCCTTTTTTTGTGGAGGACACTCTGTATGCATTTTAAAATAGTTACTTTTCACTTTTCTTATCAGAAACTGAAACAGATTTTTCTTGGCTCTTTACTTTGACAATGTGGTAGGTTTCTTAGAGGTATAACCCATGAAGTGTGGAGCCTGCTTAAGACTTCAGCCCTCAGGAGATTTTTGCTTTCATGGTATTCCAAACTCAGCCACCAGCAGTTTGTCAAAATTACCATTTAAGTGTTCCTACCAATTTATGGCTCCAGTGGCTTCTGCTCTTATGCAAGCTGATCTCAGCTCTGATTTTCCGTCTTCATCTGTATCTCCAGATTTTGAGGTTGGTAATTTCTCTAAGACTTCTATTCTCTGGTAAATCCAATAAAAGTCATTGACATTCAGTTTGTTCAGATTTTTTCTTCTAGTTAGAATGACAGTGATGCTTCCAAGCCCTTTATGTGTTAGAGCTAAAACCAGAAGTCCAGATTAACTTTTAAAAACATTTTGTTTTGAAATAACTCCTTTGAATCTCTCCAGCTTTTCTACTTACGTCCTTTTTTAATTTCAGTATCCAATTCAAGATCTTATATTACATTTATTCATTATGTATCCTTAGTCTCCTCCACCATCACTTCAAAGAACTAGGTGGTCTGTGGTGTCCCCTTGCCACTGATGCCCACGTATCTGGGAAGCCATTTTCTATCTTCTTCTTAAGCTGAAGATAGTTGTATTTGTAGCCTTAAGCATCACAATAAACTACTTGAACATTGAGAAGCATAATTTGGAATGCAAACATGTGCTCAAGAGGGGATTTCACACACCCAGAGTAGAAGTGCACAGTTTGTGCAAATTGAAAGTCTGAATGTTTAGTTATATAAGAAAGTTCTAAACTGCTTTCCAGAGTGACTTTAGCATTTTACATTCTCATCAGTAATGTATGAATCATTCAGTTTATCTTCATCCTTGCCAGCATTTGGTGTCATAATTATTTTATTTTAACTACTCTGATAAATGTATAGTGACATTTCATTGTGGCCTTAATCTGAATTTTCCTTATGGCTAGAAATGTTCAACATTTTTTCATGTTATTTGCCATCTGTATATCCTCTTCAGTAAAATGGCTGCTCCTGTCTTTCTCCTATTTTCTAACTGGATTGTCTGTTTTTCACTGTTGAATTTTGACTGTTTATTATATATTTGATATACTAGATTTATTTTGGATATATACTTTGCAAATTTTTGTTTCTCTTTGTAGTGTGTCTTTTTATCCTCTTTAGATAGGCTTTTGCAGAGCAAAAGTTTTTTTGATATGGTGCAAATAATTGTTTTTCCTTTATGGATTATGCTGTTAGACATGTGTGACAAATTGATGTTGTTGAAGGATAGTCTATTGTACTTCCCCATATTTTTACTCTTTCTTTCTTTTTTATTTATTTATTTTTGCTTTTATTTGTTCTTTTTGCTCCAGGATTTCTTCTTTTATAATTCCCTTTTTTGGTTAAGAAATTTCTTTTATCCTTTCTTTAAGAATAGATATGCTAGAGACAAATTGTTTTAGTTTTCCTTCATCTGGGGATGTCTTTATTTCTTCTTCATTCCTGAATGATAGTTTTCCTGGATACAAAATTCACAGCTGTCAGTTCTTTTAGTACTTAAAAAATTTTGTGCCACCTCTTTCTGACTTCCATAGTTTATGATGACAAATCTATTTTCATTCAAATTGATGTTATTCTATAGGTATTGTGTCTTTTCTCTTTGATTGCTTTCAATACTTTTCATTTGTCTTTACTTGTCAGAAGTTTAATTAGGGTTGTCTTGGCATGGATTTCTTTGGGTTTATCCCATTTTGAGTTTGCTCAGTTTCTTGAATCTGTAGGTCCATGTATTTCATCAAATTTGAGAAAGTTTCAACAATTATTTCTCCAAATACTCTTTCAGCCACACTCTTCCTCTTCTCTTTTTGAGACTTTGGTGATATGAATGCTGGACCTTTTTGTTATTGTCCCACAGGTCTTTGAGGCTATGTTCATTATTTTTTTCTCCGTAGTTCAGATTGCATAAATTCTATTGTTCTGTTCTCAGGTTCATTGATTCTGCCCTCTCTTCTATCCATTACACTGAGCCCATCCAATGACTTTTTAAAAACTTTCAGTTATTGTATATTTTAGTTCTGTAATTTCCAATTGGTTATATTTTTAACTTCTATTTCTTTGTTGATATTTTGCATTTTCTAATTTGTTTCAAGAAAATTTTAATTGCTTGTTGAAGCATTTTGATGCTTTAATGACAGCTGATTTAACATCCTTCTTGAGTCATTGTAACACTGATCCTTTCAGCATTGGTGTCAGTTGATCGTCTTTTGTCACTCAAGTTGTAATTTTTCTGCTTCTTGTTACAATGGGAGGTTTTTTAAATTTTTATCCTGGCATTTTGATTATTATATTAGGAGACTCTGAATCCTATATAAATCTTTTATTTTAGCAGGCAGTCACCCAATTCAGGTATACCACATAGGTCCTGGCCTACTTTTGTGGGCTGTAATCCAATGACATTCTAATTTTCTGAGCTTTTATGGTGGTTTTTGTCAGCTTGGTTAATCTCATAGTTGTAGGGCTCCTGCTTGTCCCTGCTGATGCTGCTTGATGGGGCAGAAGGAGCTTCCACATGCTTGTGATTGTATGTATGGGAAAGGAGTCTCTTCCTTTGGGAACAAAGTATACTTTCCAGGCTGGACACTTACTGTAGTGGCTATCTACTACTTTTGGGGAACAGAGAGCTTTTCCTGAGTTAGGGCCACTTTTTCTGGTGTGATCTCCCTTAAGATGACTGCCCAACCCCAGCACGAGTGTCTCTGGGTACATGAGAGGAGTCAAGTCTGGCAGTGAAAAAGAGTGTTTCCCTGTTTGAGGCTGCTTTTGTGCAATTATACCTTGTGGCCTTGCCTCTAGTCATGCTGTATTTCTAGGTGGGGAAGGGGGATGTCAGAATCTGTGGGAAAGGAGAGGACTTCCTGGGTTGGCACTTGTCGTGGTGGGATCATCCCTGCTGGTGCCCACAATCTCTGGGTGCTCTTTGTGTGAAAGAGAAGTCTTTGTGTGTCTTTAGGAAGGGGAGGAATATATCAGATCCAGCAGGTAGACAGAACACTTCCTTATTGTCAGCAGGGAGAATACTTCCTTATTGTTAGCAGGGCTTCCAATCAATTCCCCTTGCCTGGTGTAATAAGCAAGAATCCCTTTAGATCTGGGGGAGGGATATGCCTACCTGGGCTACTAGGTTTAGGGTAGAGAAATGTCAGGCCTGGGTCATCTTCTTCTGTTGGTTAGGGGTAGTAAAATACCCTGCTGATGTGTTTTCCTCCAGTCTTGGGGCCCCTAACTAGTTCTCCTACCTCTTTCCCCTTTTAGCCTTCTATTTTCCTTGTCTCTTGAGTTATTTCCAAGACCTATGGTTGTACATAGTCGTAAACAACAGAGAGAGACAAATTTATGCTATCATCTTGCCTGAATCAGAAGGCTTAATTCTATGAGTTTTGCCAATTACATACAGCTAGGTGTCTACTATCACAATTACATACAGAACAGTCCCACCACCATAAAAATCCTCTCATTTTGCACCTTTGAAGTCAACCTCTCCTTCCACTCCTAATCTCTGACAATCACTTATGTGTTTTCCATTCCTCTAAGTTTTACCTTTTTCAGAATCTCATATAAAGGAATCTTCCAATAAGTAGGCTTTTGGATCTGATGTTTTTCACTTAGCAAAAGACATTTAATATTCATTAACTTTTGGATAGTATCCCATTATGTGGGTGTACCACAGTTTGTTTCTCCATTTCAGATTAACTATATTCTTGTTGGGATTTTATGGTCAGTTCTTGGGAATGACATATTGTCTGGGTCTCTATGCTGCTTTCAAAGTTATAATTTAGGCATTGCTCCACTGTTATGAATGCTTCAGATAGGCAAAGATTCCTTCTAATCCATAGGCAGGGCAGGGATTATTAGCCTCACTTTGCAGTTAAGGAAATTGTGGCCAAAAGATTAAATAACCTGCCCTTAGTAACACAGAATGTTAGTGGAAGAGTCAGGACTTAATTCTCAGATTTCCTGATTCCCAGCCCATTTGTGGAAAGCAAGCACAGGAGAAGAATGAATATGACTAGAAGACTGGAAAATAGGCCCTTATGGAGACTAAGTATTGAAGTGTTTGGCCTGGAAAAGAAAGAACATAGAAAAGACTTTGGAAACTCTCTTTAATCATATAAAGGGTTTGCAACTGAGGTTAAAAGAAGACCAGATAGTCTTTAAGCAGTATCAATTAGACCTAACATGTAAAATGGGAGGCCTGGAGTCATTTTGCCTTTAAAAGTAGGTTAGAGAAAAGCAAGACTGTTATAGAAACACACCTGCCTCCAGGCTGTGCCCAGGGGTGAGAGGAGTCCTAATAATTTGTCTATGCTTCTATGTTTCAGCATCTCTGGTTTACTGAGACGGTTGTAGAAGAGAAATGAATGTTTTCACTGAGCCACAACTGTGTGAAAAATCATTGGTGCTGAGCATATCAGAACTAGAAAGAATCTTGAAGATAATCTAGTCCAACCTCCCTACTTCAAGGATGAGTAAACTGAGGCCAAATGAAGGAAAATTACTTTCATAAGGTCAAATAGGAGATTGGAAGCAAGGTCTCCTAACCCTCAAGTATTCATATTGATGTATTCTAAAGCTCATCATCTGCAGACCTCCCTTTGTTAACCACTTCATTAAACAAATGTTTACTGACCGATATCTGCGAGGGTCCTGGATTTATTTAGGCTTCACTAACTTGTGGTATTAAACATGGACACATGTATAACATAGGAATATTATAAATTTCACTGCTTCCTCATCCCATATAACTACTTAAAGACCCCAACTCTTGGCAGTCTATTTTTTAAATATTTCCATGGCTCTCAAGTATTTCACATGTATTTATGTCCATTCTTCCTCTTCACTACTTCTGTTCTGCCTAGTACTGCAGCCTCCCCTGTGTAACACCACTGGTGCCCTAATTATGCCAAAGCTACTAGGAGGCCTAAGGCAAAGAAGAAGAAACTGCTTTTCCACCTCTTGCACTTTGCCTTATTAGAAGTGTCCCTAATCAGCTCCACTGAGCTCTTAATCATTCAAAGTTTTCAGCAAAGGAACTTTCTCACAAGCTCCTCAAATGTACCACCTTTTTCCTTCAGAATGAGTCTGATTTGAGGAGGCTCCTTGATCCTTTTGCACATACACCTCTGGCAGGACCTCCCACAAGTTTACTAGACATGCTACACTTGTCTGAATTCTAATTTAGATTCAAACTGGAAACTCCCCGATCTCTCTTTCCTCCTCCTCCTCACTCAGATTTGAGCAAATGGCACTTAAATGAAGTCATCAGCTACCCTGGGCAACCTGTGATTTCAAATGGCTAGTACATTGCATTGTATTTTGGTATCCCTTTAGATCAGTGGTTCTTAATGGGGGCAATATTGCCCCCCAGTGAACACTGGCAATGCCTGGAGACATTTTTGGTTGTTACGCCAAGGGAGAAAGTGCTACTAACGTCTAGTGAGTAGAGAGCAGAGCTGCTGCTAAACATCCTACAATACACAGGACAACTATCCCACCCCCTACCCACCCACATTCAGCAAAGAATTATATGGCCAAAAATGTCAATAGTATTGAGACTGAGAAACCTTACTTTGCAGTAGGACCAGGATCAAGACAGGCCTTACACTTGCTCACCCATGCACTCCATGATCTTTGGATTATTCAGATAAACTATAGTAGAACTACCACTTCTGGGAATATATGTGCTAATAATAATAATAGCTAAATTTACACAGTGTTTTTTATGTGCCAGGAATAGAATATTTATTGCAGACCCACCATGCACTAGACACTATTCTAGGCCAAGGATGGGCAAATGTTTTCTATAAAAGGTTAGATAGTATATATTTTAGACTTGATGGACCATGCTTTACATAGATTTTCTCATTTAATCTTCACATTAACTCTATAAGGCAGTCACTACTAACTCCACTTTACATTTGAACAAAGATAATTTTCTAGAGGTATAATGTAGGATCCTGCTATAACCTGGAGGTCAGTTAATCAATACTCATTTACTGGAGAGGCCCCTGTACTAGATGTTAATATTACAGAAAAAATAAGACAAGGACTCTTGCTGGGGGAAGCATGACCAATAAGGTGCTGCCAGTTGTGGTTCAAATATTATCCTAAGCCTATACTAACTATCATCCTAAGTCTATACCAACATGATCTGACCCCTGATGGCTGCAGAATACTGCTCTAGTTTCCAATACCATAACATTAGAGTGTAGACTTAATGGTCTCCTGCTCTGACATTTTAACATTTTATGTCCATTCATCTACTTGTATCAAGTGGTATCTGTCATAGTCTATAGGTCTCCTTGGGAAAGGAATCTGAGAATTTGGTACAGAGCTTATACACAGCTAGTTCCCAACTACAAAGTTTTTAATGATAACAGCAGCTATGTAGTGAGTGGATACCAATGAGGAGAGAATTAGGGAGGACATGGGGAGTAAGGAGATTGCTAGAGGGAGTGTACTGACTGGAACTTGCTGGGACATATCTGGAATGAGTTCTAGGACCTTTGTGTGCCATGTGGAATTTCTTTCAGTATGTCTGCTTGGAGTTTTAATCCATTTGGAAAGAGAAAAATGTCCATAGGTAAGTTTCTTTCTTGGCATCATTGGCAATTAGGTAAAAAAGAAGAGAACAAATGAAGATAAAATGGAGTAAGAGAGAACAGAAGAAAAAGCAGAGAGGACATGAGAAAAAGGGAAGAAGGAAGAGAGGAGAATACAAAAGAAAGGGAGGAGATGGAAGAGGAGGAGAAGGCAAGAAAGATACAGAATAAAGGAGAAGAAAGCAGAAGAGAGGTAGAGAAAAGGAGATTAGAAGGTGAGGAGAAGCAGAGAAGATGAAAAAAGAAAGAAAGAAAGAGTGGCTAAATGTAAGAAAGAAAATATAAATTCAGTCCTTTGTAACTGAATGATCACCAGGAGCCTAAAGAAAACTCCTGATTATTGTAAGTACTCTTAAGTGTTCACAGCTCCATGGAATAAGGTCCTCTTGAACTTCACACAATTTCTAATGGGATAAAATTGGTCTTGGCAACACACTGTGCCACAGACAATGACAGTGCATCACTACAGCTTTTATATATATCAGCATTCTTTCTTGCTGGAACAAGCACTCATGGCTCAGACAGACAAACATGAAATCCTGAGCAGCTGCATTTTCCTGGAATAATTACAACAGTTTGAATTTCTACCTCTCTTGGTATTTTTTTTAAAAAAATAAAGAAGTCACCCCTTCAAATGCATTCACTCTCTTCTCATTTTAAATCATTCAAAGCAGAATCCCTTCAGTGTCTCCCCCATGTTTCATACAACTCACAGTCCTCTATTGAGGAGATAGTGCCTAGGATCCTGGTCCTGTGGAATTAATGGGAAGTGATATTCTCATCAGGTTCTTTAGCATGCTTTGGTTCCACCTTCCAAGTCATAATGAATATGGACCACCAGTCTTTTGACTCATGAAACATTATCACTAGGTGAACATTAAAAACCATCTCTTTCAATGCCAGCCTATCCACTGCCCATGTATATACAATCCCCCATTTCACAGATATGGGAATTGATTCATCTAGGCCTCCTGACTCCTGGGCCGGTACCTTTTCCATGTCCCAATGTGCTGCCAGTTGTGCCAATATGAACTAAAAGAAAATAGACAAATCCTCTTAGAACTCAGACTAGACGTTTGGGCTGCTTGAAGGACCCCAATTTCCTCTTGTTCTACCTGCCACTTGCCAAGTGGAAAGATTATACTGCAGCAGACACCAGGGGCAGAGAGGTTGACTAGGGAACAGATGAAAACCTTTTAATATAGAAACTCTGCTGATCTCCAACATAGTGTGGGAGAGGTTCAGTATAAGATGTCCCATGGAAAAAAGTAAAAATGGAGAAGATTAGATGGCTCTGAGACTATCTAAGAGTCTGAATATTTACTACATACCAGGTGTTTTACCTACTTTATCTCATTTAGTCTTTACACTGACCTGACCCTGTAATGTAGGCATTACTAACCTTATTTTAGAACTGAAGAATTGAGGTGCAAAAAGGTGGAGAGACCTCCCCAATGTCAAAGCAGTGGCAAAGAAGAGATTTGAACTCTGGGCCCTCTGATTTTAAAGGCTTCCTCTCTTTCTACTTATATGAAATTCCTAATAGCCACTACTTACTCTTTAAAAAGCCAGTTTGACATTAATGGAAATGAAAAATGCACTAAAGCAAATCAACAGCAGAGTAAATGACATGGAACAATGGATAAGTGATCTGGATGAAAGAGTAGAGGAAAACATACAAGCTGAACAGAAAAATGAAAAAAGAATAAAAAAAGATGAGGACAGTCTAAGAGATCACTAGGACAACATCAAGCATACTAACATCAGTATTATAGGTGTCCCAGAAGGAGAAGAGAGAGACAAAGGGGCAGAGGACATATTTAAAGAAATAATAGCTGAAAACCTCCCTAACCTGAGGAAGAAAACAGCTTTCCATGTACAGGAAGCACAGAGAGCACCAACTGAGAAGACTCCAAAGAAGGCCACACAGAGGCACATTATAATCAAAATGTCAAGAATTTAAGGTGTAGAGATAATCCTAAAATTTGCAAGAGAAAAGCAACAGGTTATATGCAAAGGAAATCACATAAGGCTATCAGCTGACTTCTCAGTAGAAACCTTACTGGCTAGAAGGGAGTGAAACAATATATTCAAAGTGATAAAAGGAAAAAAACCTACAGCCAAGAATACTCTAGTCAGTAAGGTTAACAATCAGAATGGAAGGAGAGATAAAGAGTTTTCCAGACAAGCAAAAACTAAAGGAGATCATCACCAAATCAGCCTTAGAAAAAATATTAAAGAGGCTTTATAAGTGGAAAAGAAAATACCACAAATAGGAATAAGAAAATTATCAATGAAAAAATATCACTGGTACAGACAAATATACAGTAAGGTAGTGGATCAACCACATATAAAGCTAGTAGGAAGGTCAAAAGACAAAAATACTAAAAGTATTGATTTCCATGATAAGAGGTTAAGGGATATACAAAAATAGAAAAGGTAAAATATGCTACCAAAACATAAAATGTGTGTGGGGGAGTAAAAGTGTAGGGCTTATATTAACAGGTCAAACTTAAGAAGCCATCAAGTTAATATAGAATTGCTATCTACATTGGTTATTATATATGAACCTCATTGTAATCACATACCAAAAACCTATCATGAATACACAAAAAGTAAAGAGAAGGGAACCTATACATAACACTAAAGAAAGCCATCAAATTACAAGAGAGCAAGAGAAGAAGAAAGGAACAGAAAAGAACTGTAAGAACAACTAGAAAAAAAGTAACAAAATGGCAATAAGTACATAGCTATCAATAGCTACTTTAAATGTCAATGGACTAATGCTTCAACCAAAGACAAAACCAAAGGTGGTGGAATGGATGAAAAAAAATGACTCATATTTATGCTGCATACAAGAGACACACATCAGATCCAAAGACACTTACAAACTGAAAGTGAAGGGATAGAAAAAGATACTCCATGCAAATGGCAATGAAAAGAAATCAGGGGTAGCAATGCTTACATCAGACAAAATAGACTGTAAAACAGAAACTGTAACAAGAGACAAAGAAGGGCCTACCTAATGATAAAAGGGAGCAAACCAACAAGAGGATATAACACTTGTAAACATCTATGTGTACAACAGAGGAGCACCTAAACACATAAAGCAATTATTAACAGACGAAAAAGGAGAAATTGACAGTGACACAATAATAGTAGGGGACTTTAACACTCCACTTATATGAATGGATAGATCATCCAAACAGAAAATCAATAAGGAAACATTAGCCTTAAGTGACACATTAGACCAGATGGACTTACTGGATATGTACAGAGCATTCCATCCCCAAATTGGAAAACACATTCTTTTTGAATGTACATAGAACATTCTCCATGATAGATGACATATTAGCTCACAAAACAAGCTCAGTAAATTTAAGAAGATTCAAATAATACCAAGCATCTTTTCTGACCACAACAGTATAAAACTAGAAATCAACAAAAGAAGAAAACTGGAAAAGCCACAAGATGTGGAGATTAAACAAAATGCTACTGAGATACTATTGGGTCAATGAAGAAATCAAAGAGGAAATTAAAAAAATACCTGGACACAACTTAAAGTGAAAATAAAATATACCAAATTTTATGGGATACAGCAAAAGTGATACTAAGAGGGACGTTTATAGCAATACAAGCCTACCTTAAGAAACAAAAAAGTATCAAATAAACAATCTAAAAATAAACCTAAATGAACTAACAAAGGAAGAACAAACAAAGCCCAAAATCAGTAGAAGGAAGGAAGTATAAAAATCAGAAGGAAATAAATTATATAGAGACTAAAAAGCAATAGAAATAAATCAGTGACACTAAGAGCTCACTCTTCAAAAGGATAAACAAAATTGACAAAATTTTAGGAAGACTCACCAAGAAAAAAGAAGACTCAATTAAATTAATCAGAAATGAAAGAAGAGAAATTACAACAGACACCACAGAAATACAAAGGATTATAGAAGAATGCTACAGAAAGCTATACAACAACAAATTGGATAATCTAGAAGAAATGGATAAATTCCTAGAATTATACCATCTCCTAAAACTGAATCAAGAAGAAAGAAACAATCTGAATAGACCAATTACAAGTAATGAGATTGAAACAGTAATCAAAACCCTCCCAAAAAACAAAAGTCCAGAGCCTGACAACTTCTCTGGTGAATTCTACCAAACATTTAAAGAAGATTTAATACCCATCCTTCTCAAAGTCTTCCAAAAATTGAAGAGGAGAAGCTTTCTCATTCTATGAAGCCAACATTACCCTGATTCCAAAAGCAGACAAGGGCAACACAAAGAAAGAAAATTACAGGGCAATATCACTGATGAACATCAATGTAAAAATCTCCAACAAAATACTAGCAAATAAAATACAACAATACATTAAAAAGAGAGTAAACCATGATCAAGTAGGATTTATTCCATGGATGCAGTGATGGTTAACATTTGCAAATCAATCAACATGATACACCACATCAACAAAATGAAGAATAAAAATCACATGATCATCTCAATAGATGCAGAGAAAGCATTTGACAAGATTCAGCATCCATTTAAGATAAAAACTCTGAATAAAATGGGTATATAAGGAAAGTATGTCAACAGAATAAAGGCCATATATGACAAACCCACAGGTAGCATCGTACTCAATAGTGAAAAACTGAAAGCTATCCCTCTAAGAACAGAAACAAGACAATGATGCCCGCTTTCACCACTCTGGTTTAACAAAGTATTGAAAGTCTTAGCCAGAGCAATCAGCCAAGAAAAAGAAACAAAAGGGATTTAAATTGGAAAGGAAGAAGAAAAATTGTCACTATATGCAGATAACATGAATTTCTAGATAGGAAAACCTAAAGAACCCACCAAAAAACTCTAAGAAATAATTAAACACTACAATAAATTTTCAGGGTACAAAATCAACATACAAAAATCAGTTGTATTTCTATATACTAACAATGAAATAGCATAAAGAGAAATTAAGACTGTGATCCCATTTATAATCAAACAAAAAGAATAAAATATCTAGGAATAAATTTAACCCAAGAGACAAAAGGCCTGTACACTGAAAACTATAAAACACTGTTGAAGGAAATAGAAGAAAGCACAAAGAAATGAGAAGATACTCCATGCTTATGGATTGGAACAATTAACATAGTTAAAATGTCCATACTTACTAAAACAATCTACAGATTCAATTCAATCCACATCAAAGTTCCAATGGCATTTTTCATGGTTATAGAACAAAGAATCCTAAAATTTATTATGGAACAACAAGAGACCTCAAATAGCCAATGCAATCTTGAGAAAAAAGAACAAAGCTGGAGATATCACACTCCATGATTTCAAAATATACTAGAAAGCTATAGTAATCAAAACAGCATGCAACTGGCACAAAAACAGGCATACAGCTCAATGGAACAGAATCAATAGCCAAGAAATAAACCTAAATATCTATGGACAGCTAATTTTCGACAAATTTATTTATTCCAGTCAAGAATATATAATGGAGAAAGGAAAGTCTCTTCAACAAACGATGTTGGAAAAACTGGACAGCCACATGCAAATGAATGAAAGTAGACCATTATCTTGCACAAAAATTAACTCAAAATGGATTAAAGACTTGAATGTAAGACCTGAAACCATAAAACTCCTAGAAGAAAACATAAACAGTATGCTCTTTGACAGCAATCTTAGCAGTATCTTATTTTTTTCAGCATCTTTTTGAATACCTTGTCTCCCCAGGTAAGAGAAACAAAAGTGAAAAATAAGCAAATGGAACTACGTGAGACTAAAAAGCTTCTGCACAGCAAAGGAGGCCATAAACAAAATGAAAAGATAACCTAAGAATTGAGAGAAGATATTTGCAAATCATATATCTGATAAGTGGTTAATATCTAAAATATATAAAGAAGTCGTATTTCAACACCAAAAAACCAAACAACATGATTGAAAAATGGACAAAGGATCTGAATAGGCATTTTTCTGAAGAAGATACCCAGATGGCCAATAGACACATGAAAAGATGTTCAACATCACTAATTATTAGGGAAATGCAAATCATAACTACAATGAGATATACCTCACACTTGTCAGAATGGCTATAATTAACAAGACAAGAAATAACAAATGTTAGAGAGGGTGTGAAGAAAAGGGAGCCCTTATATCCTGCTGGTGGGAATGTAAACTGGTGCGGACACTATGGAAAGCAGTATGGAGATTCCGCAAAAAATTAAAAACAGAAATACCATATGATCCAGCTATTCCACTTCGGGATATTTGTCCACAGAACACGAAAAGTCTACTTCAAAAGATATTTGCACCAGTATGTTCATTGCAGCATTACTCACAACAAGCAAGACTTGGAAACAACCCAAGTGCCCATCAAGGGGTGAATGGATAAAGAAGATGTGGGATATATACATACACGCACACACACATACACACAGACACACACAATAGAATACTACTCAGCATAAACAAGATGAAATCTTGCTATTCGTGGCAACATGGATGGACCTTGAGGGTATTATGCTAGGTCAAATAAGTCAGAGAAAGCCAAATACTGTATGATTTCACTCATAACTTGGCGATAAAAACAACAACAACAAAAACAAATAAGCACATAGATATAGAGATTAGACTGGTGGTTACTAGAAGGAGAGGGAAGAGGAGAGGGTGAAAGGACTAAAATGGCACACGTGTACAGTGGCAGATGGTAATTAGTTTTTGCGTGGTAAACATGATGTAGTCTACAAAAAGTCAAAATATGATGATGTATACCTGAAATTTATATAATGTTATAAATTAATATTACTTCAATAAAAAATAAAAAATAAATAAAAGGATAGTTTGTTTAAGTTGTCAGAATTTGGATGAGATAAGATCATAGGACCAGGGAATGTCATAGCAGGAGGTGACCTTTGAGACCATCTAGTTGCATGCTTTTCCAAGCTTCTCTTCTCTAAGAATCCTTTGAATTTAGTTTTTCTCTCCTTGTTTGAGATAATTTGTCTTTTCAATAAGCAGTATTTATTAAGCAATAATTAACTCCTTTTCCCATTTTTATTGATCAAAGACATATATGAGTTGCACAGGGGAATGTGTGGTCCTCCAAGATAAGTACAGCTATCACTGTGAGCTACCACTAAACTTTTCAGAAATAGACCTTGAAAAATTTTTCAGTACCAACATGGTTATCATGAAATACTCGTGGATTGAACTTATCCCTCATCTTGCAGATGGGAAAACTGAGGCTCAGAAAGGTCATGTGACTTGCCTTGCCTCACACATCTAGGTAGTGGTTAAGTAGGCATCACACCCAGATATTCTGTCTTTCAGTTCAGACCACCTCTTCCTATGCCAGGCTGCCTCTTTCCACAAGCAATTTGCTCTCAGTTTGTATTCTTCTTGGGAATTCTGCATTTTCTGGGCTCCCCCATTTCCTCTGATGGTGAATATTTCCACCTAGTAAGTTTTTCCCCAATGTAAGTTTATTTGTTTTTGTCCCTTGAGGAGAATTAACAAAAGGATTTAATCTTACTTATTAACTTGCTGCTATTGAATGGGATAGTGTGATGAAAGGCAAGGAGAATAAGAGAGGACACTGTGACAGCAACCCTATTACAGTTGGTGGTCAGTCAAAAGGACTGACTTTCCTACCCCACTTTTTGAGTAGAAATCAGAACTAAGGACTGCGAGAAATCCAAAGAGAAAAAGCACACTCAGGCCCTGCCTTTGAAGAACTACCTTTAGGTGAGGCATCAGTATCACCACCTGAAACAATTCGGGATTAATTACAAATAATCTAAAGAGCAAACTGGTGTAGCAATGTTTGATGGTGTCTAACATGATACTTGATATAGAGGTAGGTGCTTGATAAATGTGCATTTTTTTTCCCACAGAAGTAATTTTACTAATTAACCAATTGAACAATATTTATTGGGGCCCACCATGTGCTAGGCACTATTCTGGGGCAGAAGTGAGCAAATGTTTTCTGTAAAAGGCTAGATAGTAGGTATTTTAGACTTTGTCGGCTATCCATCTCTGTTTGCAACACTATCCAATTGTATTGTTGTAATGTGAAAGCAGCCATAAGCAATATATAAATGAATTAGCTTGCCTATGTTCCAATAAAACTTTATTTCCAAAAACATGATGAGCCACATTTGGCATTCAGGTCATAGTTTTCCTCCGTTCTAGATGTTGGAGATATAGCAATGTACTAGTAATAGAGTCTCCATTTGCAAGACACTTACAGTCTAGCAGACACATATAGATGCTGAGCAAATCATTACAGGAGTTATGAGTTGTCTCTGAGAAAAACCATTCGGTGCCATGAAAGCAAAGAAAGAGGGGATCTAACTTAGTCTGTGGAGTCAAAGAAGGCTTTTTTGAAGAGGTGGCATTCAAGCTGAGGCCTAAAAAATGAGTAAGAGATTTTTAGGTGAAAGGGGGCAGGGAGAACATTCTAGGTCCAGAAGCAAGAGACATTTAGTTATCATGTATCCTTAGGCTCCTCTTCGCTGTGACAGTTCTCTCAGACTTATCTTGATGACTTAGATAGTTTTGAGAAGAGCTAGTCAGGTATTTCGTAGACTGTACCTCAATTGGAACTTTTTTGATGTTTTTCTCAGATTAGACAGGGAGTATGGGTTTTTGGGAAGAAGACCACAGACACAAATTGCTATTTTCAACATATCATATCCAAGATAGATACTAGCAACATAACTCATTACTGTTGATGTTGATGTTGCTCTCCTGGCTAAGATAATGTTCATACGGTTTGAATTTAATTTTAAGTGCAAAGAGTAGCCAGATTTCTGGCTTGAGCACCTGGGAGGATGGGGGTGGTGTTTACTGAACCGGGAATACTACAAATGACATGTATTTCCTTATTTTTGATGGGGTAATGGATTGGAAGTGTTATATTTTAAACATGTGGAGTTTGAGGTGACTGTAGAACATCCAGTTGTGATGTTGGCAGGAAGATATACTGGTTTGGAACTCAAGAGAAAAGTCTGAGATTGAGGAATCAATTGGAAAGGAATCAGCATGTAAAGGCCACAGTCAGGGATGAGGTCATCGGGGAGACTGTGTAGAGTCAGAAAAGAAAAATGCATAGAGCATAGCCCCAGCTGTCCACCATAAATGTTAATAGAAGAGGAGACATCAGTACTGAGACTGGGGAGAGCAGTCAGGATGGTAAGAAGAAAATCTACAGAGTGCGAGGTCAGAGAAGCCAGCGAAAGGAAGCATTGTAAGGCAAAGTGTTCAAACAATGCCATGAATTAGCAAAATATAGCCTGAAAAGTCAGCACTCATTTATTCAACAAATATTTATTAGGTACCTACTTGGCGCCAGGCACTGTCCTAGGTCCTGGGTAAACACTGATGAACAAAATGGGCAAAAGCCGTTGGCTAGACTGAGAAGGAAGTCATTTTTCATCTTAGCAAGAGTAGATTCAATGGAATAGTGTGAGTTGATGTCAACCCAGAGTGGATTGAGAAACGAGTTGGAGTGAGTAAACATAGATAAAACGTATAGCCAACTCCTTCAAGAATTTTGTCTTTGAAGAGGGGAGAGCTAGGGCAGTAGCTGGAGTAGGATATGGGATGCAGAGACTTTTAAAGATGGAACAGACTTGAACATGTTTGAAGGCCAATGGGTAGGAGTCTATAATGAGAGAGTTTGAAGATGTCTAAGAGAGGAAATAGTCACTAGAGTAAGGCCTTTGGAAAGACAGAAAGGGTGGAGTCTGGAATACAAATGGAAATCTTAGCCTCGGATATCAAACTCTCTGGGCAAATTATAAGCTTACTGGGAGCAGGCACTTTGCCTCATTGTCTTTGTATCTACAGTGCCTGACGTAGTATCAAGGTTTTCCAAGTTTTAGTATAACAAATGAATAAAAAGAAGCAAGCAAGGAAGGAAGATTCTGCATTTTGCTTTAGGAGAACCTAACTGGATGTTAGAAGAGACTCTTTGCTAGACGGGAAGTTGCAATGGAGCTGTAAGCTCTCTTTCTGAGTGTAGAACACTGAAATGTTAAGACCCTTCCCCCTGCTGAGAATCTTTCAGCCTGAACTGGAGGTACAAGCCTTGTTGGTGGGGGACACAGATATGGTGTCTAGAGAGGAGCTGGAGGATTCAGGAGTCAGGGTGGACTTGGCTGTGAGGGCCTGAAACCTGAATCTGTGCATAGACTGGAAAATCATCTCTATCTCGGCAGGGTGAAGCAGTCTGGGTCTTGCTCTATGGCCTGTTTTGGAAGGAAAAAGTAGTATACTCCCTTAAGCCAGTATTGTTGACTTTCTCCTAATTATCTACATGGTCTTTCTAGACTAGGCTGACTGGCTATGAGAAATAGGCAGGGCCATTAATCTCTGGGGAACCACCCATCAACTCATTCAATGTGGGCCCTGGGGAGGCCCATCAGGTTGTTTTTCTTTTTTGATGGAGTAGTTGTTGCTATCATTTCTTCAGATATTACCTAGACAGGAATGGTAAGGATGACAGGAAACTTTTCCAAACTAGCTTATCTGAGAGCTCAAATTCAGGGATTTGTTCTTCTCAGGAATCTAAGGCCCTAAATGACACTTGTGACTCAAAATATCACCATATTTATATAAGTTCTTCATCTCCCCTGGATTTGGTAATCTAAACTTCTGAACACAACTTCAACTTGACTTGAGATACCTATGGTTGGGCCTTAAAATCTAAGATACAGTACACAATACCTGTAGAAATTACCTAATCCAATCTACTCATTTCGGATGGGAAAATATGCCCAGGAAAGGGAAATAATTTGCATGAAGTCCTACAGCTCATAGACGCATAGATTGTTAGAGTTGAAGGCTTCATGAAAAACTAAATGGACAAGGAAGACTTGGATTCAAGTCCTGGCTCTGCCAGTGACTAGCTGTATAAGTTGTGGCTTGTTATTCAGCCTCTATCATCCTTAGTTTCCTAAGTGAAATAGGTAGGTTAATAATAGGTAGGTTAATAATGTTAATATCACACGGTTATTTTTATAGGTCAAGTGAAATAGTGAAATGATATATGTTACCATGCTTTTCCTATAAAGCACTACATACTATACATTTTAGATAAGAGAATTGAGGCCCAAGAAAGCAGTGACTTACTGCTTGCTGAAATATCAATAGGTATTCTGGGAAACAATGAGGGTTCCATAACCAAATGAGTTGTGAAACTCTGTTCAACCAAGTTAAAAATGTTTATATATGGCAGGACATATTGGAGCCTTTTATAAGCTAATGTGTGTTGTGATTCTCCAAGAAGGGATAGAATCTGGACACAAATTAGAGATAGTATTTCCTCCAAAATACAGTTTTGAGGTTTAAATAACAGATAGGATAGTACCTGGCATTTAGCAGGTATTCATTTAGTTTTCCTCCACTCTTTCTTCCCTCCCACTGCCCTGTGTCTGTTGAAAATGGACAGTATAGACATGCCCTAGATCTACCCCGGCAATGTGTGATCCCTTATTTTAGCCAGAAATACAGGATGCCCCAGAACTGAAAATCCTGTCCATTGGTGACCAGTACTACACTGGATGCCTCATGATTTCTGGTGACACCTTGATCTGTGTGGCTCCAATCTGCCAATAGCCACCATGGCAAGTGGTAAGGGCCTTTATTGCTTAGGTCATAATACAAGCTAGGTGCTTTTCTTTTACAGAGCATGGGCTTCCTGAACTGATCATCTGTTCCAATCATCTCTGTAAGATGCCAGAAAGAAACCCATTTACTCACCCAATTCAATCAGTTACAACCTAGCTGCCTAGGAATCAGCAGAGCCCAGCACACTGACTGTCTTGTTTAAGGGGTGATTGTTGTCTGAATGACTTTCTGCAGATATTTAAATTCGTGTTTCTCATCCGTCAGAATCTCACCCCCCCCTTCCCACATATATTTCTCTCTCTCCTCTGTTCTTAAGCCAAAGTAATACCTTTCTTTGCCCTCTGCATAATCACAGGGCAACACATTCCAGTAACTGGGAATAATTACAGCTAATCCAAGCTTGGTAGTTGTCACTCTTGAAAGGGCTTCTGATTAGAGGTGTCTTCTAATTGGCCCATTGAATAGAATGCCAGTGAGGGTATGCAGGTCTCAGGTGTTGTCTTATTTTAGCCCATTCTCACATACTGTACTCACAAAACTGGCTCAGACTTCTTGATATCCTCCTTGTGCTAACACTATTCTGAACTTCAGACATGATCTGAAATATTCCTCTGTTTCCTGAACACTGTGATTTGAGCATGCTCATCAATGTTCCCCAGAACTGTTGGAATCCAAACCCTATGGCTGAGAGTAGGAGAAAGCAAGCTCTGGGCTCAGTTACCTCCTGTGATCAGTTTTCCTAGCAACCAGAGCCTTGGTCAAATCTGTCCTGTCTTAGGAGCACTTCTAGCTGTAGATCTTGAGAGTATTTAATTTATTCAATCATGATCTAAAAACTGGCCTGCTCTGAGCCAAATAGCTAATAATAATTGAGTACTTTCTATGTGCCAGGCACCACTTTAAGTACCATGACATACATTGTCATTTAATCCTCAAGGGTCTATGAGGAGGCACACATTTTGTTGCCATTTTTAAAATGAGGAAACCGAGGCCTAGAGAGATAAATGACTTGCCTCTGTTTTATTTCAAGAATGTTATATAAGTGGAACTATACAGTGGTATGACCTTTTGAGATTGTCTTTTTTCAATCAGCATAATTCTCTCGAGATTCATGCAAGTCGTTGCATGTGTTACTAGTTTGTTTCTTTTTATTGCTGAGTAGTATTCTACTGTATGGATGTACCATGGTTTGTTTAACCGTTCACTTGTTGAAGGACATCTGGGTTTTTTCAAAAGTTTTTGGCTTTACAGGTAAGGTTGCTATGAATATTCTTCTACATGTTTTGTTGTGAACATAAGTTTTCATTTCTCTGGAATAAATGCCCAGGAGTGCAATTTCTAGGTTGTATGGTAGCTATATGTTTAGCTTTATAAGAAACTGCTAAACTGTTTTCCAGAGTGGCTGTAGCATTTTATATTCCCATTGGCAATATATTTTTGATCTAGTGTCTCCTTATTATCACTCAAAGTTGCTATTGTCAATGGGTTTTTTATTTTAGCCATTCTAAGAGGTGTAAAGTAATGTCTTGTAATTTTAATTTCCACTTCTTTAATGGCTAGTGATGGTGAACATCATTTTACGTACATATTTGCCATTTGTATATCCTCTTCAGTAAAATGACTATATCTTTTGCCCATTTCTAATAGGTCTATTTTATTTACTTTTTTCTTACTGTTGAGTTTTGAGCCTTCTCTATATACTCTAGATATTCTTTGTTGGATATGTGGTTTGCAAATAGTTTTTTCTAGTGTATAGTTTGTTTTCATCTTCTTTACAAGACCTTTCACAGAGCAAAAGTTTGTAATTTTGATGAGGCCCAATTTATCAAGTTTTCCTTTTATGGATCCTACTGTTGGTTCAAGACTAAGTACATTTTGCCTAGCCCTAAATCCTGAAGACTTTCTATATTTTTTCCTAAGAGTTTATATCTTTTTATCTTTACATTTTAGTCCACAATACGTTTTGAGTTAATTTTTGTATTAGGAGTTCAATTTAGGTTCAGATTCTTATCTTATACCTATAAATTTTCATTTGCCCCAGCATCATTTGTGTAGTTGTTGAATTATTTTTACAACTATGTCAAACATCAGTTTGTCATATTGTGTAGATCTATTTCTAGGTTCTGTATTCTGTTCCATTGAATTGTGTCTATGCTTCCACCAATACCACACTGTAATGATTACTATAGCTGTATACTAGATCTTGATATGAGTTAGAGTGATCCCAACATTTATTCTTCTTTTTCAACATTATTTTACTCATTCTAGGTATTTTGCCTTTCTATAAAATTTTAGAATAAATTTGTCTATGTCTATGAAAACACCTGGCTGGAATTTTGATAGGAACTTCATTAAACCTGTATACCTATTTGGGGAGATAATTGACATCTTTACTATGTTGAGTCTTCCAATCCATGAACATAGTTTACTTCTCAATTTATTTAGGTCTTCCTTGATTGCTTTCATCAGCACTTTGTAGTTTTCAGCATATACATTCTGTACATTTTTTGTTAAGTTTATACTTAAGTATTTCATTTTCTTTGGAATGATTTAAATGGTGTTTTGTTTTAAATTTCAGTTTCCACATGTTCATTGTTAGTATACAGAAATGTGATTGATCTTTGCATGTTGGTCTTGTATCCTGCAATCTTGCTGAACTCATTAGTTCTAGGAGAATTTTTGTAAATTCCTTGGTATTTTCTACATAGACAGTCATATCATCCACAAGTAGGGAAAGTTTTATTTCTTCCTTTCCTATCTTTATGCTTTTTCTTGAATGGTATATTTTTAAAGAGAACACTTCCTTATTCTGTAATGCTGATTTCTCAAAATGCAATTGACTCTTGTAGAGTGATCTTACATTGGAAATTATTGGAGAGGTCTGTTTTCAATTTTGGTAATTTGAGAGTTTCCTTGGATTTTTCTATGTGGACAGTTATATAGTCTGCAAATAGTAACAGTTTTTTCTTACTTTCCAATTCTTACTAGTTTTATTATTTTTCTTGTCCTATTATTCTGAAGATGAATTTCAGTACAAGAAAAATGTTGTAATAGTAGTTACTCTTGTTTTGTTCCCCTTTTAGAAGAGACTTGTAATTTTTCATTGTTGATATGATATTTGATGTGGAGATTTTTACAGAAGTCCTTTATCAGATTAAGGAAGTTCCCTGCTACTCCTTTTATTTGCTAACAGTTTTTAATCAGAAAGAGATGTTGAATTTTGTCAAATGTGTTTCTACTTAATGAGGTGATCTTAGGGTCATTGTAAAGATTAAATGAGATAATGCATTTAAAGCACAGTACTTACCATATTGTAAGTATTCACTAGATATAGCCTATCATTATTATTAAAAAGATGATGATGATAATGATGAGTATGATTATAGAAATGGACACCCAATTTCTAGTGTCATTTAATGATGAAGGACAAATCAACCACTCGGCAAAATAATTGTAGAGGGAATTCAGGACTTAACCTGTAACGTAGGGAAAAAGCATAGAATTTAGAGTCAGAAGGCCAGAGTTGAGTCCTGAATTTGCCGCT
The DNA here is from genome assembly GCF_021613505.1 of Equus quagga. Taxonomy (NCBI): domain Eukaryota; kingdom Metazoa; phylum Chordata; class Mammalia; order Perissodactyla; family Equidae; genus Equus; species Equus quagga. The sequence continues at coordinate 72,284,873 of NC_060276.1, forward strand.
AGCTACTACAGTTATCTTGTTAGCTCTCTGTTCCTCAGTTTCCTTGTTTGTGGAATGGGTGTTGTTGGAAAGCACAAATGAGGGCATGGATGTGAAAGCACTTTGCAAAGTGATAACCAAGAGGGAGGTATTATTAAAATGAATAAAGACTGGACTAGATAAGCTCAATTCTGAGATTCTATGTCTCTGGATTTCTTTCTATTCACAACTCTCCCCTTCTTAGTGAAGCCATGTACCTTGGTGTTGAAAGGACTGAGGCCCAACAGAGGAAGGATCATGGTATTGCATCAGGATCTGGGGTCCAAGTGGAAGAGAACTGAGAGGTTAAGAATGGGTTAACACAGAAGCAGAGGCAAATGTTGGAGGTACAAATTACCTGGTTTGTTCACACTCATTAACTAATTTAATCCTTTCAATAGTTCTATAAGGTAAAGATAATGATGGCAATTTTATTTCTTTGGAAACATTCTTCTTGCTGCTATTATTATTTACACAACATATACCTCAGGAACGTGTACCATGACTAATTCCAAACTAGGGAAAACCATTTTCCTGCCACTACATTTCTTTGGGGATATTTGGATTCTTCAGATATAGCTAAGAATTAGATGTGCTTTGATAAGAATATCCCAAGAACAGGAGAAAATAGGAGGGAAATCACCCGAATTCCATCATTTCATTATGGTTACCATTAGCATAGAGATGTACTTTATCCATCCTTTTTGTCCCTGAATATTTTCACACAGTTTCAATCATAGGTACCGTTTTGGGTCCCATTTTTAATAAATTAAATATTGCAAGTATTTTCCAATTTGATATATAGTTTCTATATTCATAATATTAATGGCTGAAAAGCACTTCAATGAGAGATTGTAGCAGAATTTGGTTATCCCATTCCCTATCATTTTTTAGCCCCACTTGCTGTACAGACGAAGACAATGAAGCTCAGAAAGGTCAAGAAATGTGCCGAGGGTCACATAGTGACAAAGCCACAATACAAAGCCAGATGTTTGCTTCAAATGCTTATTTCTTTCTAATATGCCTCTTTGCCTCTATTTCACAAGAAATGAAAGGATGAGAAAGTGTGAAGAAATTTGGATTTTATCCTACAAAGAAAGGAGAGAGTGAAGTTATAGGCGGGAGAGCTTGGGGACAGAACAATACTCAAGGCACCTGTCTGACCAAAACCTCTGGATTTTCATCTATACGAGAGGCCTGCAACCTCTTTAATATACCAAAATACTTCATCTTATACTATTCCATTTATCCTGATGGACATGGTTTGGAAAACAGCATCAAATCCAATCTGTGTACCAAGGGCACTCTTGTTTTCCCTTATAGGGAAAGATTGTGGTTGCATTCTTGTTCTTTGACATTTAGTCCTCAGTCCCACTAACCCACTTTGGCTGTATAAGTCTTGTGCATTGAATTTCATGAATCAATTGCCCTGAAATATTGTGATGTATAGAATGGATAGAACTGTAAAGCCCTAGGAATTAGAAATTCCAATTCTTTCTGAGAGAGGGGATAATCAGGGAAGGGCTAGCAATGGTCAGACTCTGGATCCAATTTACTGGGTAGAACCCATTCAGAAAGAATAGATAATTTGTTCAAAGAGCAGTTACTCTGACTGAGATAGGCCATGCCACTCCTCTGCTCCAAGAGGAAATGGGAATTAGGCATCAAAGAATCCTGGGTCTGCTGTTTCCTGCTTTGTTTTAAGCAAATATAATACAGGCTTTCAAATAACTACTTATTCTTTGCCCAGTCACTAGAAATGTGTTCCAAGCCTGGAGTAGAAAGAGAAGAAGCTTTACATTCTTCCTACTGAGAATCCTAAAACATCAGTACTTAGAGAGCTTTCTGAAACCATCTGGTTTTTACCCTTCATGTTACATATGGGGAGACTGAGGAAAAGACAGGGAAACTACTTGGCTAACATCATAAAATGAGTTAGTCATAGAGTTAAGAATAGAGTTTAAATGTCCTGAATCCTAGTCCAGTGCTTTTTACATTGTAATCTAAGTGAGATAGGTGGGTAGGCAAGAAAGAGGCAAACCTTACTCTGTCCATACAATCCTTGTGACTTTACATATATGATCGCCTCTCATTGCTACAACCGATCATCTTTAAATGGAGTGATAGTTATATCTACTTCAGAGTTGGAGTCAGAATAAATGAATTGATATTTGAAAGTATTAAGAGGAGAGTTTCGAGAATAATGTCAGCAAAATGGTACACTTGGAAGCTCCAAGTTCTTGTTCCGCCACAGAAAATTGAAAAAACAACCAGAACTGTCTGAATCAAATTTATAGGAGATCTGAAAAGCATTAGAAGAGTTATACTAACCAAGCCAAGTCAATCAAGAAAAATCCATCTTCAGGATGTTAGGAATGCTTTGTGGTGCTTTTACTTGCCCTTGCCCTACCCCATCTCCAATGCAGAAATCTTGGTTTTGGGCAAGTGGCAGCTGGATTTTCAGTTCCCTCCCTGGAACTAGAGAGCATACATTAATCTGTCTTAATCATTCTGGGGCACATCAAAAAGAATAATGCAAGGTGCTTGTCTCTGTTTTTCATGACTCAGAGAACTGGTAGGAAAAGCTGCAGGCACTGCTTATAAAAGATACAAATTAGACTATAAACGCACAGATGCTACTAAGAGATTACAGTTGGAGACATACAGTGGATCATCTATCACCTGAAGAAGTTGGGATGAAATTCTTTGGTTAATTAGGACGTTCAAAATCAGCCATTTATATGGGAGAATTTAGAAAACCATGAGCATGCTGATAAGATGCATGCCTAGAAAAGTTTTGAGAAGACCTTAAGCTTTCACCTCAGGCTGATTCCTTGGCTCAGAAAAAGCCTAACTAAGTGGTGAAGGAGTACCCTAGCAGAGTGTCAGTCTGTAAGGACTGGGAGGGTTGGTTGTTATCTCCATTTTGTTTTTTGTATGTTTATTTCCCTGGATTTCAAGGAAATCTCTGTCGAAATAATAGTTAAAATGAGCAAAGGGAGCAGTGACTTCAGTGATAACACAAGATAAGGAATACTCCCTGAAAACATAGTTTGGAAAATATCAAAACAAGTGGACTCCTACTGCTTTTAACAATTAAAAATCTCAGCAAACACTGGATAAACATGGGGAGTTGGTTTCCATTGTCACTACATTATAATAGTCAAATGACCAATTTCAAAAAAAAAAAAAGAAAAATTACAAGACATACAAAGAAACAGGAAAACATGTCTCATTCAAAATAACAAATTGACAGAAAATATCCCTGAGGAAGCACTAACTGCAGATTTACTAGACAAAGACTTTTAAAAACTTGTCTTAAATATTCTCAAATTGCTAAGGGAAAATATGAACAGAAAACTAAAAGAAGTCAGCAAAATGATATATGAACAAAATGAGAATGTCAACAAATAGATAGAAATTATTTAAAAGAGCAAGCAGAAATTCAGGAGCTGAAAAATACAATAACAAATAAAAAATCAATATAGCGACTTAACAGTAGATTTGAACTAACAGAAGAAAGAACCAGTAAGTTTATGTATAGGACAATTGAAATTATTGAGTCTGAGGAGAAGAAAGGAAAAGAGAATGAAGAAAAGTGAACAGAGACTAAAGGATTTGTGGGAAACCATGAAAAGACCAATATGTGCATTGTGGGAGTCTCAGAAGGGGAGTAGAAAGAGAAACAGGGGAAAAAATTATCGGAAGAAATAGTGGCTGAAAACTTCCCAAATTTTTTGAAACATATGAATCAACAAAGAACAAGAAGTTTAACAAACTTCAAATAGGATAATTCCAAAAGATGACCACACTGAGACACATTATAATCAAACTGTCAAAAATCAAAGACAAAAGAACACTAAAAGCAGCAAGAGAGAAATGACTCATTCTATATAAGGGATATTCAATAAGATTATCATCAAACTTTTCATCAGAAACCTTGGAGGCCAGAAGGCAATGGAATGATATCTTTAAAATGCTGAAAGAAAAAAAAGTATCAACTAAGAATTCAATGCCCCCAAAAAACTGACCTTCAAAAATTATGGAAAAATTATGGCATTTCCAAATAACAAGAGGTGATGAATTTCAATACAGTTTGACCTACCTCCTATAAAATGCTAAAGGGAATGCTTCACGTTGAAATAAAGGGATGCTAGATAGTAACGCAAAGCTGTAGGAAGGCAAAAACATCTTTGGTAAAGGTAAATATATGGGAAAATGTAAAAGACAGTTTTAAGGTAATTTTCTTTTATAACTCCCCTTGTTAATTTTACAAAGTTTAAAAGACAAACGTATAAAATAAATATAAATATATGTTAATATTCATACAGTACATAAAGATTCATGTAATTGGTGAAATCAATAACCTGAAAGAACAGAGATGTGTATGATTGTAGTCTTTTAAACAATTGAAGTTAAGTTGGTATCAATTCAAGTTAAATTGTTGTAACTCTAGCATGATGCATATAATCTCAGTTAGAACCACAAAGAAAATATTTATAGAATATAGGAAAAAATAATGAGAAGGGAATTAAAATGTGTCACTACAAAATCACCAAAACTCAAAAGAATTCAGTAATAGAGGAAATGAGGAACAAAAATGCTATAGTATGTAGAGAAACAAATTGCAAAATGGCAGTAGTAAGTCCTATCATATCAGTAATGACTTTAAATGTAAATGGATTGAACTTCCAATTAAAAGACATAGATTGGCAGAAGGGGTGAAAAATTATAATCCTACTATATGCTGTATACAGAGAGTTCTTCAAGTTGAAATGAAAGGACATTAAATAGTAACGTGAAGTCACAGGAAAGTATAAAACTCACTAGTTAAGGTAAATATATAGACAGAATACTCCAATATTGTAATGGTGATGCATAAATCAGTTTTAACTCTAGTATAAAGATTAAAAGACAAAAGCATTAAGAATAGCTACAAGTACAATAATTGGTAAATGCATACACAATATAAAAATGCATAAGTTGTAACATCCATAATGTTAAAATGTGTGTAGGGGAGGAAAAGTGTAGAGTTTTTGTGTGCAAGGGAAGTTAAGTTGATTTCATCTTAAAATAGACTATTGTAAATCTAAGATATTTTTGTAAGCCTCTATGGTAATCACAAAGAAAAAACTTATAGTAGATATACAAAGATAAAGGGAAAGGAATAAAAGCATATCACTAAAAGAATCATGAAATTGCAAAGGAAGACAGCAAACAAGAAATAAAGGAACAAAAGAATTACAAAACATAGAGAAAAAATTAACAAAATGGCGATAAAGTACTTACCTATCAATAATTTCTTAAAGCATTTTAATAACATATTTTATTTTATTCACTATATCTAAAACATTTCCGCATGTAATCAATATTAAGAAATTATAAATGAGATATTTTATATTCCTGTTTTTCAGACTGTCTTTGAAATCAGGTGTGTACTTTAAACTTACAGCACATCACAATTCAGAAGCTAAATTTCCTTTTTCAGCATAAAGGTTTTAATTGTTTAAATAAAAACTGTATATATTTAAGGTGTACAACATGATGATTTGATATACATATATATACATAGTGCAGTGATTACTACAGTCAGGTGAATTAACATATCTTCTCATCATAGTTATCTTTTTTTATGTGTGATGAAAGCATCTTAAATCTACTCTCAGCAAATTCCCAGTATTCAGTTCAGTATTATTAACCATAGTCATCATACTGTACATTATATCTCTGGACTTATTTATCCTATGTAACTGCAATTTTGTACCTTTTGACCATCTCCTCATTTCCCCCACCTCCTGAGCCTGGTAACCAGTCTTCTACTTTCTACTTCTATGCATTTGAGTTTTTAAGATTCCAAATATGAGTGAGATCATGCAGCTTTTTCTTTTTGCATTTGGCTTATTTTACTTAGTATAATGACTTAGAGGTTCATCCATGTTTTTCCAAATGGCAGGATCTCATGCTTTTATAAGACTAAAATAATATTCCATTGTATAGCTGTACACCACAATTTCCTTATCCATTCATCTGTCCAAAGGCACTTAGTTTCTTTCCATATCTCAGCTATTGTAAATAAATGCTGCAATAACTATGGGAGTGCAGACATCTTTTCAAGGTACTGATTTCAATTCCTTAGGCTATGTACCCAGAGTAGCAATTGCTGGATTATATGGTAGTTCTACTTTTAGTTTTTTGAAACATCTCCACACTGTTTTCCGAAATAGCTGTACCAATTTGCATTTGCACCAACAGTGCACAAGGTTTCCCTTTTCCCCACATCCTCACCAACAATTGGTATCTTTAATTTTTTTGATAATAGCTGTCTTAGCATCATGGTTTTGATTTGCACATCTCTGATAATTAGTGATGCTGAGCACCTTTTAATGTACCTGTTGGCCATTTATATGTCTTCTTTGAAAAAATATCTGTTCAAGTCTTTTGCCTATGTTTAAAAGAGTTTGATTTCTTGCTCTTGAGTTGTGTGAGTTCCATATATATTTTGGAGATTAAGCCTTTATCAGATAAGTGGTTTGGAAATATTTTCTCCCAATCCATAGGTTGTCTTTTCATTTATTGATTTTTTTGCTTTGCAGAATCTTTTAAATTTTGATGTAGTTCCACTTGTTTATTTTTGCTTTTGTTGCCTGAGATTTTGGTGTCATATCAAAAAACTCATTTTCAAGGTCAATGTCAAGGAGTTTTTCCGTATGTTTTCTTCTAGGAATTTTACTGTTTCAGGTCTTATGTATAAGTCTTTAGTTCATTTTGAGTTGATTTTTGTGCATGGTATAAGAAGAGGGTCCAATTTCATTCTTTTGCATTCCCACCACCATTTATTGAAGAGACTATTTTTTCTCCATTGTGTATTCTTGGCACCCTTGTCAAAAATTAGTTGACTGAATAGGCTTGTGTTTACTTCTAGGCTCTCTTTTGTTCCATTGATCTATGTGTCTGTTTTTATGCTAGTACCATACTGTTTTAATTACTATAGCTTTGTAATATGGTTTGATATCAAGAAGTGTGATGCCTCCAACTCTATTCTTCCTTTTAAAGATTTATTTGGCTATTTTGCTTCATTTGTGGTTTCATAAGAATTTTAGAAATGATTTTTATTTCTGCAAAAAGTGCTATTTGAATTTTGAAAGGGATTGCATTCAAGCTGTAGATTGCTTTAGGTAGTATGGGCATTTTAACCATATTAATTTTTCTAATTCAGAAACATGGGGTATATTTCCATTTATTTGAGTGTTCTTCAATTTCTTTCACCAATGTTTTATAGTTTTCAGTGGACAGATATTTCATCTTCTTGGTTAAATTTATTCTTAAGTATTTTATTCTTTATTATAAATGGGATTATAAATTTGATTATAATATGTCTTTGTGTGTGTCTTTTTGGGTTAATCTTATTTGTTCATTTTTTGGGTTTTCTGGATCTGAACATCTATTTCCTTCCCCAGGTTTGGGAATTTTTCAGCCATTATTTCTTTGAATAAGTTTTCTGCCCCTTTCTCTCTCTCTTATCCTTCTGGATCTCCCATAATGCATATGCTGGTCCACTTCATGTTATCCCATAAGTTCCTTAATCTATCTTCACTCTTTTAAATTTTTTTTGTTCCTTTAATTAGATAATATTTGCCGATCTATATTCAAATTCAGTGACCCTATTTTCCATTTGATCTAGTCACCTGATGAACACACTCTATTGAACTTTTCAGTTTAGTTATTGTTTTCTGTTGGTACTCTTTAAATATTTTCTATTTTTTTTTTAAAGATTTTATTTTTTCCTTTTTCTCCCCAAAGCCCCCCAGTACATAGTTGTGTATTCTTCGTTGTGGGTTCTTCTAGTTGTGGCATGTGGGACGCTGCCTCAGCGTGGTCTGATGAGCAGTGCCATGTCCGCGCCCAGGATTCGAACTGACGAAACACTGGACCGCCTGCAGTGGAGCACGCGAACTTAACCACTCGGCCACGAGGCCAGCCCCTCTTTAAATATTTTCTATCTCTTTGTCGAACTTTATTCATGCATATTTCTGCTGACCTCAGTGATCTTCTTTATGGTTGTTATTTTGAATTCTCTGTCAGATCAATCATTTATCTGCATTCCTTTAGGATCAGCTTCTGGAGTTTTATCTTGTTCTTTGGTTGGGAATATATTTCATTGTTTATTCATTTTCCTTAATTCTATTTGTTGGTTTCTGCACATTATAAAAAATGACCACCTCTCCCAGTCTTGATAGACTGGCCTCACATAGGAGATGAACCTCACCAATCAGCCTAGCCAGAGATTCTTGGTGTCTCTCAAACCTTTGTGCTTGTCCAAACTGCTGTCTTTGTGCTTAGTGGCATCCAGAGGATTAGGCTATGTTAAGTCCAGTGAGAGCCCCAGGAGTGGGGGAAATGCCCAAATGCCTGTTTAGGCTCCTGGAAAACCATGACTTGCCTGCTTCATCAGCTCCCTGATTCAGGCTAACTAGATCCTGATCTTCTGGCAACACCTGGGAAAGTCATGACATTAGATATGCAGTCTAATCCCTTTAAGGGAGAAACTGGAAGTTGAGTGATTTTGCCTACTCACTTTGTGCTGAGCCAGAGGGAATAGCTGCTAGAAGTGCTTGTGTACCCATTTAAAACAGCTGCTTTGTTCTTTGTGATCCCAAGAGACTCATGAATGCTGATTCTCATCAGCTATGTGATTTAGGAACCAATCCCTTGGGTGGCAGCCATGAAATTTGGGTGCTAGATGTACTGACAAAATCCTTTCAAGGAGAAGCTGGAGACTTTGTTTTATTGCTGGAGTGTGCCCTGTGGGAGAAGGTGCAGGAATTGCCCCCTGCTCACTCAGGCTTTTGGAGGACTATTAATTAACTGCTGTGTCAACTTCCAGACCAGGCTAAGTAGAAACCTGACCTCTGGGCAGCAGTTGAGGAAGTATGCATTCAAATTCCTTCCAGGGAGAAACTGGGAGCTGCACATTTTTTGCCTCATCCTTCTGTGATGAGCCCAATGGGATAGCCAAAGGAAGTGCTCATGCATCCATTTAAATCTGCATCTTTGTTTTCTGCCATCCCAGGGGACTCAAGAATGCTGAGCCCCATTGACTTTCATAGCTAGATGGCTTGGATCCAGTCCCTGGGGTGGCAGCCATAAAAGTTGGGGTGCTAGATGTGTGGACAAGCTCCTTCCATGGAGAAGCTGGAGAGTTGGTTTTACCATTGGAGTGACCCACAGGGAGAGGCATGGGAAGTGTCCACAAGCACTTTCAGCCTCCCAGAGGGGCACCATCAGCTCTCAGATGTAGGTTGATTAGAAGAAAGATCTGCACTTAGCAACTAGGAAAGTATGCAGTCATGAATGCTGAGCCCTGTCAGCTTTCAGATCTAGGTGATTTTGAAGCCAGTCCCTTGTGTTTTAGCTGTGTAAAAAAGTTGTGTGGGGTGAATTTTGGGTTTAAGCTGTTCATTTTTCAGGAAGAAGTTGGGAGTTGGAGGGTCTGTCCCAACTGTAATGCAATGTGCCATTGGCAGAGTTTATGGTGCAGTTGTGTGTCAACTTTTCCTACCCATTTCTATGTGACATTTTCTCAGTCACCCAATGTGTCTCTCAATTCGTTTCTGGATTTTTGTCAGAGGGAACTGATCTATGTGTAGATGCTTATTCAGTGCATCCATGGGAAGAGGTAAAGTCAGAAGCTGATTCTGCCAACTTGCTGACATTACCTCAAATATTATGTTAAATATAAGTGGATTCAATTCTACAATCAAAAGACGTAAGGTGACCAAATAAAATCCAACCATATCTTGTTTACAAGAGACATGCTTTGAGAACACACATAGCCTGAAAGTGAAGGGTTGGAAAAAGATATTCCATGCAAATGGTAACCAAAAGAAAGCAGAGGTGGCTATACTTATATCAGACAAAGTGGACTTTAGGCTAAAAACTGTCAGAGGAGATCAAGAAGGTCATGATATAATGAGAAAAGTTTAATTCATTAGGAAGATATAACAATTATAATTATATATGCAACCAACATCTGAACACCTAAATATACACAGCAAATACTAACAAAACTGAAGGAAGAAATAAACAGAAATTTAATTTAGATCAAAAGACACAAATAGGTTGCAACTGAGATGATGGGAAGATTATTCCATGCAAATAGTATTCAAAAGACAGCTGGGACAGCTATTTGAATATCAAATAATATAGACTTTGAGTAAAAAAAGTGTTATGAGACAAATAAGAATATTATATGTTGATAAAAGGATCAATTCATCAAGAGAATGTAATAATTATAGACATATGTGCACAAAATATCACAGCTCCCACATACATAAAACAAACATTGACAATATTGAAGGGAGAAATAGACAGTTCTACAATAAGACTCTTCAACACACCACTTTAAATAACAGTTAGAAAAACCCGACAGAAGATCAATAAGGAGAGGACTTGAACAAGACCATAAACCAATTCGACCTAGTGCACATATACAGAACACTCAACCCCCAACAACAGCCTGCTTTAGCCACTCTATACAATATATTACTAGAAGTTCTAGGCAGAGCAAATAGACAAGAACAAATATAAAAGACATCCAAATTGAAAAAGAAGAAATGAAATGTTCATTGTTCCAAAATCATGTGACCTTAGTTGTAGAAAACCCAAAGATTCTACGGAAAAACTGTTAGAGTTAATAAAAGAATTTAGCAATGTTGCAGGATACAAAGTAAACACAAAAATTGTACATTTCTATCAATAGTAATGAACAATCCCAAAAGGAAATTAAGAAAATTCCATTTATAATAGTACCCCAAAGAGTAATATGCTTAGGAAAATTTTAAGGAGGTGAGAGTCTTATACATCAAAAAACTATAGAGTATTCTGGGAGAAAAATGAAATAGTACATAAATAAATGGAAAGAGATCTCATCTTAATGTATTGGAAGACTTAATAGTGTTAAGATGACAATGCTATTTAATGCAATACACAGATTCAATGCAATCCCTATCAATATATCAATAGTGTTTTTGCAGAAATAGAAAAATCCATCCTAAAATTCTTATGTAATCTCAAGAAACACTAAATAGCCCAAACAACCTTGCAAAAGAAGAACAAAGTTGAACGACTCATACTTCCTGATTTTAGATCATACTACAAAGCTACAGTAATTAAAACAGTATGGTAATGGCATAAGACAGACAAATAGACCAACGGAATAAAATAGAGAGCCCAGAAATTACCCCTCATACGTGGTCAATTAATTTTCAAGAAGGTTGCCAAGACCATTAAATGGGGAAAAGCCAGTCTTATCAACAAAATGTGTTGATAAAACTGGATATCCACATACAAAAGAATAAAGTTGTATCGTTAACTTACACAGTATACAAAAATCAACTCAAAATGGATCAAAGACATCAATGTTAGAGCTAAAACTCTGAAACTCTCAGGAGAAAGCTTAGAGAAAATCTTCATGACATTGGATTAGGCAAGGATTTTTTTGGATATGACACCAAATGGAAAATCAACAAAAAAAGAGAAAAGATAAATTGGACTTTATCAAATTTAAAAACTATTGTGCATTGAAAGTCACTATGAAAAGATGAAAAATTACCTATAGAATGAGAAAAGATGTTTGAAAATATTTGATAAGTGATTAATATCCAGAATATATAAGGGACTCATACAACAATTAAACAACCAAATTCATAAATGGGAAAAGTACTTCGAATAGACATTTCTCCAATGAAGATATACACACGGCCAAAATTCACATGAAAAGATGCTCACCATCACTAATCAAATATGGAAAAAATTGAACCCTGGTGCATTGCTGGTGCAAAGATGAAAATGGTGCAGCCACTGTGGAAATCAGTATGGCAAATCTTCAAAATGTTAAACATAGAATTACCGTCTGATCCAGGATTTCCATTTCCATGTATACATTGAAAAGTATTGAAAGTAAGGACTCAAGCATATTTTTCTCCAGCAATGTTCATAGCAGCATTATTCACAATAGCCAAAAGGTAGAAATAACCCAAAATGTCCATCAGCAGATAAGTGGATAAACAAAATATGGTATATACATACAATGGAATATTATAAAGCATTAAAAAGGAAGGAAATTCTGACACATGTGACAACATGGATGAACTCTGAGGACGTTATTCTAAATGAAACAAGCCAGTTACAAATGGACAAATAATGTATGGTTCCATTTACACGAGGTACCTAGAATAGTCAGATTCATAAAGACAAAAAGTAGAATGATGGTTGCCAGGGACTGGGTGGAGGCAAGAAGAGAGAGTTACTGTTTAATGGGTACAAAATTTCTTTTGGGGATGATTAAGAATTTCTTGAGATGGATACTGGTAATATTTGCACAACAATGTGAATGTACTTAATAACATTGAACTGTACATTTAAAAATGACTAAAGTGTCAAATTTTCATATATATATTTTACCACAATAAAAAAAATCAAGGTAGAGAGCAGTATTTATGTAATGTTGCCATTTGAGTGAAAAAAAGAGTAACTGAAAAAATTAAAAATTAATAATTTTTAAAACTTCAAAAAGTGAAACTTGCAGAATTTCATTGTAAAATATCCATACAATATATTGCAAAAATAAGAAGCAAAACTAACAAGTAATTTCCTACTAAGAAATTATGACTCAAAATTTTGGTATGTATCCTTCTGGAATTTTTAAATGATATACACATACATGCAAACTTATATCATGCATGCAAGATTATAACATTTTTTTTCATTTATCTACGCATTAGTATTTTTCCATGGTAACGTGTAAAGATTCATATCATGATGTTTTTCTTTTTAGTGATGCTTAATTATTATTATTTTTATTGTGGTAGCATTGGTATATAACCTTACATAAATTTTTGGTGTACATGATTATATTTTGATGTCCGTGTAGATTACATCAAGTTCACCACCCAAAGCCTAATTACAATCCATAACTATAAACATGTACTTAATCACCTCTTTTGCCCTCTTCCCTCCCCCCTTTCCCTCTGGTAACCACCAATCCAATCCTGTTTCTATGTGTTTTGTTGTAGTTTGTAATCTCCTAATTATGAGTGAGATCATATGGTATTTTACTTTCTCCCTCTGACATTTCATTTAGCATAACACCCTTCAAGGTCCATCCATATTGACACAAATGGCCAGATTTCATCCATTTTTTTATGGATGGTTAAAATTCCGTTGTGTATATACATCACATCTTTGTGCATTTGTCCCTTGGTGGGCGCCTAGGTTCCTTCCAAGTCTTGAATAAGGCTGCAGTGAATATAGGGGTGCATATATCTTTATGCGTTCGTGTTTTCATGTTCTTTGGATAAATACCCAGCAGTGAAATAGGAGGATCATATCGTAGTTCTATTCTTAATTTTTTGAAGACTCTCCAAACTGTTTTCCATAGTGGCTGCACCAGTTGGTACTCCCACAAGCAGTGTATGAGAGTTCCCTTTTCTCCACATTCTCTCCAAACCTGTTATTTCCTGTCTTGATAATTATAGCCATTCTGACAGATGTGAGGTCATATCTCATTGTAGTTTTGATTTGCATTTCCCTAATAATTAGTGTTGTTGAACATCTTTTCATGCACCTGTTGGCCATCAGTATATCTTCTTTGGAGAAGTGTCTGTTCAGATCTTTCGCCCATTTTATACTTGGGTTGTTAGTTTTTTTGTTGTGGAGATGTATGAGTTCTTTATATATTTTGGATATTAACCTCTTACCAGATATGTGGTTTGCAAATATCTTCTCTAAATTATTAGGTTGTCTTTTCATTTTGTTGATGGTTTCCTTTGCTGTGCAGAGGCTTTTTAGTTTGATGTGGTCCCATTTGTTCATTTTTTCTATTGTTTCCCTTGCCCAGTCAGACATGGTACTTGGAAATATGCTGCTAAGACTGATGTCAAAGAGCATACTGCCTATGTTTTATTCTAGAAGTTTCATGGTTTCAGGTCTTACATTCAGGTATTTAATCCATTTTGAATTAATTTTTGTGTGTGGTGTAAGATATGAGTCTACTTTCATTCTTTTGGATGAGGCAGTTCTGTTTTCCCAACAGCATTTAGTGAAGAGACTTTCCTTTCTCCATCGTATGCTCTTGGCTCCCTTGTTGAAAATTAGCTGTCTTTAAGTGAGTGTCTTTATTTCTGGGCTCTTGATTCTGTTCCATTGATCTGAATGTCTGTTTTTGTGCTGGTACCATGCTGTTTTGATTACTACGTTTTTGTAGTGTATTTTGAAAATCAGAGAGTGTGATACCTCCAGCTTTGGACTTTTTTCTCAGGATTTTTTTGGCTTTTCAGGGTCTTTTCTAATTTCACATATATTTTAGGATTCTTTGTTCTATTTCTGTGAAGAATGTCATTGGAAATTTGATAGGAATTGCATTGACTATGTAGATTGATTTAGAAATTATGGACATTTTAACCATGCTAATTCTTCCAATCAAGGAGTATGGAATATATTTCCATTTCTTTGTGTCTCCTTTAATTTCTGTCAACAATGTTTTATAGTTTTCAGCATACAGGTCTGTCACCTGTTTGGTTAAGTTTATTCCTAGGTATTGTATTCTTTTTGTTGGAATTGTATTCATAGTTTCTCTTTCTGCTAATTCGTTTTTAGTGTAAAGAAGCACAACTGATTTTTGTATACTGCAACTTTAAGTTTATCGTTTATTATTTATAGAAGGTTTTTGGTGAATTCTTTAGGGTTTTCTATGTATAAAATTATGTCATCTGTAAATAGTGACAGTTTCACCTCTTCCTTTCCAATTTAGATTACTTTTATTTCTTTTTCTTGCCTGATTGCTCTGGCTAGGACTTCCAGTACCATGTAAAAGACGACTGGTGAAAATGTGCATCATTGCTTCCAGTTCTTAGAGGGATAGCTTTCAGTCTCTCTCCATTGAGAATGATATCAGCTCTGGGTTTGTCATATATGGCCTTTACTATGTTGAGGTACTTTTCTTCAATACTAATTTTATTCAGAGTTATGGTCTTAAATGGATGTTGGATCTTGTCAAATGTATTCTCTGCATCTATCGAGATGATCATGAAATTTTTATTCTTCATTTTGTTAATGTGGTATATCACATTGATTTGTGAATGTTAACCATCCCTGCATCTGTGGAATAAAACCTACTTGATTGTGGTGTACTCTCTTTTTAATGTATTGTTGTATGTGATTTGCTACCATTTTGTTGAGGATTTTTGCATTGATGCTCATCAGTGATATTGGCCTGTAATTTTCTTTGTTTGTGTTGTCCTTGTCTGCTTTTGGTATCAGGGTAATGTTGGCTTCATAGAATGAGTTAGAAGCTTCTCCTATTATTCAAATGTTTGGAAGAATTTGAGAACAGATAGGGATTAAATCTTCTTTGAATGTTTGGTGGAATTCACCAGGGAAGCTGTCTGGCCCTAGACCTTTATTTTTTGGGACATTTTTGATTACAGTTTTGATCTCCTTACTGGTGATTGGTCTATTCAGATTGTCTATCTTTTCTTGATTCAGTTTTAGAAGGCTGTATAATTCTATGAATTTATCCATTTATTTTAGATTATCCAATTTGTTGGTGTATGGCTTTTTGTAGTATTCTCTTATAATCTTTTGTATTTCTGAGGTGTCTGTTGGAATTTCTCCTATTTCATTTCTGATTTTATTCAATGGGGCCTTCTCTGTTTTTTTTTTCCTCATGAGTCTAGCTAAAAGTTTGTCAATTTTGGTTCTTTTTGAATAAGCAGCTCTTAGTTTCATTGACTTTTTTTCTATTGATTTTTAGTCTCTATTTCATTTATTTCTGCTCTGATTTTTTTTTTTTAAGGAAGATTCTCCTCCAGATAATTGTTGCCAATCTTCCTCTTTTTGCTGAGGAAGACTGGCCCTGAGCTAACATCTGTGCCCATCTTCCTCTACTTTATATATGGGAATCCTGCCACAGCATGGCTTGCCAAGTGGGACCATGTCTTCACCCGGGATCTGAACCAGCAAACCCCAGGCTGCCAAAGCAGAATGTGCACACTTAACCACTGTGCCACCAGGCTGGCCCCTCTGCTCTGGTTTTTATTTTTTCCCTTGTTCTACTGGTTCTGTGCTTTGTTTGTTGTTCTTTTTCCACTTCCTTGAGGTACACTGTTAAATTGTTTCTTTGAGATTTTTCTTGTTTGTTGAGGTAGGCCTGTATTGCGATAAACTTCCCTCTTAGAACTGCTTTGGTGTATCCCATAAATTTTGGCATGTTGTATTTTCATTTATCTCCAGGTATTTAAAAATTTTTTTTTAAAAGATTGGCACCTGGGCTAACAACTGTTGCCGATCTTTTTATTTTTCTGCTTTATCTCCCCAAACACCCCCGTACACAGTTGTATATCTTAGTTGCATGTCCTTCTAGTTGTGGGATGTGGGATGCCATCTCAACGTGGCCTGACGAGCGGTGCCATGTCCATGCTCAGGATCCGAACCCTGGGCCGCCGCAGTGGAGCACGCAAACTTAACCACTCGGCCACGGAGCTGGCCCCTCCAGGTAATTTTTGATTTCTCCTTGATTTATTCATTGACTCAATCATTGTTCAGTAGCATTTTGTTTAATCTCCACATATTTGCGTCTTTTACATTTTTCTTCTTGTAGTTGCTCTCTAGTTTCATACTGTTGTGGTCAGAAAAGATGCTCGGTATTATTTCAGTCTTCTTAAATATATTGAGACTTGTTTTGTGGCCTAATATGTGATCGATCCTAGAGAATGTTCCATGTGCATTCTGTGATTTTCGGATAGAATGTTCTCTATATATCTACTAAATCCATCTGGTCGAATGTGTCATTTAAGGCCAATGTTTCCTTATTGATCTTCTGCTTGGAGGATCTATCCATTGGTGTAAGTGAAGTGTTAAATTCCCATACTCTTATTGTGTTACTCTATATTTCTCCTTTTATGATTGTTAATAATTGCTTTATATATTTAGGTGCTCCTATGTTGGCTGCATAGATATTTGTAAGTGTTATATCCTCTTGTTGGATTGTTCCCTTTATCATTATGTAGTGCCCTTCTTTGTCTCTTGTTAGAGTTTTTGTTTTAAAGTCTATTTTATCTGATATAAGTATTGCTACACCAGCTTTATTTTCTTTGCCATTTGCATGGAATATCTTTTTCCATCCTTTCCCTTTCAGTTTGTGAGTGTCTTTAGGTCTGAAGTGTGCCTCATATATGCAGCATATATATGGGTCTTGTTTTCTTATTCAATTGGCTACTCTATGCTTTTTGATTGGAACATTTTGACCATTGAAATTTAAAGTAGCTATTGATTGGAATGTACTTATTGCTACTTTGTAACGTTTTTTATGGCTGTTTCAGTAATTCTTCTCTGTTCTTTTCTTCTCCTCTTGCTCTTTTCCCTTGTGGTTGGATGGCCTTCTTGAGTATTACGTTTGGGTTCCTTTCTCTTAATTGTTTTTGTACTTATTATAGGTTTCTGATTTGTGATTTCCAAGAGGTTCATGTATAATAACCTATATATATATAGCAATCTATATTATGTTGACGGTCTCTTGAATTTGACCTCTTTCTAAAAGTTCTACTCTTTTACTCCCATTCTCCCACATTTTATGTTTTTGACGTCATATATATTATCTTTTTTTGTGCATGTGTATCCATTACCCTCTTATCATGGAACTAGATAATTTTAGTACTTTTTTCTTTTGACCTTCATCTTAGCTTCATAGGTGATTGATCTGCTACCTTAGTGTATATTTGCCTTTACCTCTGATTTTCTTACCTTTTTTTGGATAATTTTCTTATTCCTATTTGTGGTCTTCTCTTTTCCCCTTAAATAAGTCCCTTTAGCATCTCTTGTAACACTATTTTGTTGGTGATAAACTCCTCTAGTTTTTGCTTGTCTGGGAAACTCTTTATCTCTCCTTCCATTCTGAATGACAACCTTGCTGGGTAGAGTACTCTTGGCTGTAGGTTTTTTCCTTTCAGCACTTTAAATATATCATGCTACTCCCTTCTAGCCTGTAAGATTCCTGCTGAGAAGTCAGCTGATAGTTTTATGGGGTTTCCTTTGTATGTGACGTGTTGCCTTTCTCTTTCAGCTTTGAGGATTCTCTCTTTATCTTTAATTTTTTACATTTTAATTATATCGTGTCTTGGTGTGGGCCTTTTTTGGTTTATCTTGTTTATTTTTCTCTTTGCATCCTGTACCTGGATGTCTGTTTCCTTCCTTAGGTTAGGAAAGTTTTCAACTATTATTTCTTCAAATAGATTCTCTGCTCCTTTGTCTCTCTCTTCTCCTTCTGGGACACCTATAATGCAGATGTTAGTGCACTTGATATTGTCCCAGATATCCCTTAGACTGTCCTCATTCTTTTTAATTATTTTTTCTTTTATCTGTTCAGCTTGGGTGATTTCCTCTGATCTTTCATCCAGCTTGCTGATCCATTCCTTTTTATCATCTACTCTGATATTGAGTGCCTCTAGTGGATTTTTCATTCCCAGTATTGTATTCTTCATTTCTGATTGGTTCTTTTTTATATTTTCCAATTCTTTGTTGAAATTCTCACTGAGTTCACCTATTCTTCTCTGAAGATCAGTAAGCATCCTTATGACTATTATTTTGTACCCTGTCAGGTAGATTGTTTATCCCTGTTTCTGGGGTTTTGTCTTGTTCCCTAACTTGGAAGGTATTCCTTTGTGTCCTCATTTTGCCTCTTTCTCTGTGCTTATATCTATGCATTTGGTAGGTCAGCTATTTGTCCTGATCTTTGAGGGGTGGTCTTATGTAAGATATACCTTATGAAGCCCAGCACTGTGCTTCTCTCTCATCAGCAATTCCAAATATTCCAGGAGTGCATATCTTGATTTTAATGGCACCATGATATTCCATTGAATTGATATGTCATATTTATTCAGCCCCTCCCCCACATTTCAAGGAAAGCTTTATTGAGATATATTTCAAAGATTTACTGTTTTAAAGTGTACAATTCTCTGGTTTTGATTCTACTTACAAAGTTGTGCTACCATAACCAAAATCAATTATAGAACATTTTCTTTATCCCCAAAAGAAACCCATACCCATTAGCAATCACTTCCCATTTCCACCCAACCACCCCAACACTAGTTAACCACTAAGTTACTTTCTTTCTATACATTGGCCAATGGTGGTCAGTTCATATAAATGGAAAAATAAATATGTGGTCTTTCATAACTGGCTTCTTTCGCATAGCATAATATTTCCAAGATTCATCCATGTACTAGGATACATCAGCACCTTATTCTTTTTTATGACTTAATAATATTCCATTATTTTATTTTTTTCGAATCATTAATTGAAGGATATTTGAGTTGCTTCCACTTTTTCTCTATTATAAATAACTCTGTTATGAACATTTGTGTAAAAGCTTTTGTATGAACATGTTTTTAATTCTCTTGAGTGTATACTGGCCGTGGAATTTGAGGAACTGCCAAGCTGTTTTCTAAAGGGCTGCAACATCGTACATTCCCACCAGAAGTTTATGAGTGTTCCTATTTCTCCACAGTGTCACCAGTGCTTGTTATTATCTCAATTTGTTTTTTTTTTTGATGAGGAAGATTGTCCCAGAGCCAACATCTGTACTAATCTTCCTCCACTTTGTATATGGGATGCTGCCACAGCATGGCCTGATGAGTGGCATGCAGGTCTGCCCCTGGAATCCTAACTGGTGATCCCCAGGCTGCCAAAGTGGAGCATGCAAACCCAACCACTATACCACCGGGCAGGCCGCATTATCTCCATTTTTGATCATAGACATCCTAGTGAATGTGAAGTAATATGTCATTGTGGGTTTGATTTTCATTTTCCTAATGACTAATGATGAACTATTTTTCTGTATTTATTGACTATTTATATGTATATTTTGGAAAAATGTCTTTTTTTTTGTTCTGGTGAACTTGTTGGCCTATGGTTTTGCTTGTTACTCTTAATTAAGAGGAGCTACTTTGTTTTGTAAGAGTGCCTTTAGTCTTAAACTTACCCACATTCTGTTTCAAATAAAGTCAATTCCTTTGGGGATAGTTTAGGAGATCTCTTTTCTTATGTACTGCTTCTCCCCAAGGGAAAACTTTCTTAGTGCTGGGTAAGGTGGTAGTCTTTGATTATCTCAGCTTACATACACCAATGTGCTTGGGTGAGGGCAATGGGAACTCTAGTATTCTTGGGCTTCCATGCCTCTGATTGAGCCTCCATCCTGTAATCAGGTATTGGGAGGAAGAAGGGAGCCCCAAAACTATTGGCCACACTAACCAGGAATTTAGCTTCTTCCTCTTGGAATTGGAGGGAATGAGAAATTCTGGCAGCTTGTCCCTTCTAGTGAGATTTGGTAAGATCTGATTGGGAGCTAAGAAGAGAAGAAGTCCTGTCTTCTTGGTCACACTTGCCCAGTGGAGAAGATGAGGTGGGGTAAGAGAAGGATTGTGTGGATTGTGGTTCAAATGCTGCAGAATTTGGCTGTTATTACTGACTTTTAGTAGATTTTTTTGGGTGTGACTGTAATTACATTTTATTAGGACAAAGATTATTTTCTTTCTTCCTATTTTATTTAATTTTTATTGAGGTAATATTGGTTTATAACAATAAATAAATTTCAGGTGCACATCATTTACATTTCGATTTCTGTGTAGACTGCATCATGTCACTACCCAAAGACTAATTACCATTCATCACCATACACATGTACCCTATCCCTGCTTTCACACTCCTCCTTCCTGCCTCCCCCTCTTGTAACCAACAATCTAATCACTGTATCTATGTATTTGTTTCTTTTTGTTGTTTTTATCTTAACTAACAAGTGAAATCATATAGTATTTGACTTTCTCCTTTTTTTTTAAAAGATTGGCCCTGAGCTAACATCTGTTGCCAATCTTTTTTTTCTTCTTCTCCCCAAAGCCACCCAGTACATAGTTGTATATTCTACTTATAGGTCTTTCTAGTTCTGCTATGTGGGATGCTCCCTCAGCATGGCTTGATGAGTGGTGCTAGGTCCCTGTCCAAGATCTGAACTGGTGAACCTTGGGCCACTGAAGCAAAGTGTGTGAACTTAGCCACTCAGCCATAGGACGCTCCCTGACTTTCTCCTTCTGACTTACTTTGCCTAGCATAAGACCCTTAAGGTCGATCCATGTTGTCATAAATGGCAAGATTTCATCTATTTTTATAGCTGAGTAGTATTCCATTGTGTATATAAACCACATATTTATCCATTTATCCATTAATGGCACTTAGGTTGTTTCCAAGACTTCACTATTGTTAATAATGTTGCAGTGAACATGGGGGTGCATGTTTTTATGTTCTTTGGGTAAATACCCAGAAGAGGAATAACGGGATCATATATTAGTTCTATTCTTAATTTTTTGAGGAGCCTCCTTACTGTTTTCCATAGTGTCTGCACTGGTTTGCATTCCCACCAGCAATTGGTGAATGACAGTTCCCTCTTCTCCACAACCTCTCCAACACTTGTCGTTTCTTGCCTTGTTAATCAGCCGTTATCATGGTTGTGAGGTGATATCTCATTGTAGTTTTTATTTGCATTTCCCTAATAATTAGTGATGTTGAGCATCTTTTCCTGTGCCTTTTGGACATCTGTATAGCTTCTTTGGAAAAAATGTCTGTTCAGATCTTTTGCACATTTTTAATTAGGTTGTTTGTTTATTTGTTGTTGAGATGTATGAGTCTTTATAAATTTTGGATATTTACCCTTTATCAGATATATGGCTTACAATTTCTTCTCCCAATGTTAGTTTGCCTTTTGGTTTTGTTGGTGGTTTCCTTTGCTGTGCAGAATACTTTTAGTTAGATAATCCCATTTCTTTATTCTTTCTTTTGTTTCCCTTACCTGGTGAGACATGGTATTTGAAAAGATGGTATTTGAAAAGATGCTGCTAAGACTGACGTCAAAGAGCATACTGCTTATGTTTTCTTCTAGAAGTTTTATGATTTCAGGTCTTACATTCAAGTCTTTAATCAATTTGAGTTAATTTTTGTGTATAGTGTAAGATAATGGTCTACTTTCACTCTTTTGGACATGGGTGTTCAGTTTTCCCCACACCATTTATTGAAGAGATTTTCCTTTCTCCATTGCATGTTCTTGGTTCCCTTGTTGCAAATTAGCTTTCCGTAGATGAATGGTTTATTACTGGTCTCTTGATTCTATTCCATTCATCCGTGTATCTGTTTTTGTGCCAGTACCATGCTCTTTTGTTTACTATAGCTTTGTAGTATATTTTGAAATCAGGAAATGTGATACCTCCAGGTTTGTTCTTTTTACTCAGGATTTCTTTTTCTATTCAGAGCCTCTTGTTCAATAGAAATTTTATGATTCTTTGTTCTTATTCTGTGAAAAGTGTCTTTGGATTTTGATAGTGATTGCATTGAATTTGTAGATTGCTTTAAGAAGTGTGGACATTTTAACTATGTCAATTCTTCCAATCCAGGGGCACAGAATATGTTTCCATTTCTTTGTGTCTTCTTCAATTTCTTTCAACAATGTTTTATACTTTTCACTGTACATGTCTTTCACCTCTTTGGTTACATCTATTCCTAGGTATTTTATTATTTTTGTTGAGTTTTAAATGGGATTGTATTCTTAATTTCTCAATTTGCTATTTCAATGTTAGTGTATAGAAATGCAACAGATTTTTGTATGTTGAAGTTGAACCCTCGACTTTACTGTATTCATCTATTATTTGTAATAGTTTTTTGGTGGACTCTTTAGGGTTTTCTATATATAAATCACGTAATCCACAAATAGTGACAGTTTTACTTCTTCCTTTCCAATTTGAATCACTTTTCTTTCTTTCTCTTGCCTGAGTGCTCTGGCAAGGACTTCCAATTCTATGTTAAATAAGAGTTTCAAGAGTGGGCATCCTTGTCTGCTTCCTCTTCTTAAAGGGATATCTTTCCATTTTTCATCATTGAGTATGATGTTGGCTGTGAGTTTGTAATATATGGCCTTTATTCTGTTGGCATACTTTCCTTCTATATCCATTTTATTCAGAGTTTTTATTATAATTGTATGCTGTATCTTGTTGAATGGGTTCTCTGCATCTATTGAGATTATCCTGTGATTTTTATTCTTCATTTTGTTGATGTGGTGCATCACATTGTTTGATCTGCACATGCTGAACCATCCCTGAAACCCTGGAGTAAATCCCACCTGATCATGGTGTATGATATTTTTCGTGTATTGTTGTATTCAATTTGCTAGTACTTTGTTGAGGATTTTTCATCTGTGGTGATCAGCGATATTGCCCTGTAATTTTTTTTGTGTGTTGTCCTTGTCTGATTTTGATATCAGGCTAATATTTGCCTCATAGGAAGCTTTCCCTCCTCTTCAATAGTTCACCATAGTTTGAGAAGGATAGGTGTTAAGTTTTCTTTGAATGTTTGGTATAATTCACTTGGGGAGCTATCTGGTCCTGGACTTTTGCTTTTGGGAGGTTTCTGATTACTATTTTATTTTCTTTACTTGTGATTGGTCTACTCAAGTTCTCTTTTACTTCTTGAGTCAGTTTTGGAAAGTTGTATGATGCTAAGAATTTAATTTATCGATTTTTTCTAGATTATCTAATTTGTTGGCATATAATTTTCACAGTCTTCTCCTATAGTCCCTTATATTTCTGAGGTGTCTGTCACAATTTCTCCTCTTTCAATTGTGATTTTATTTGAGCCTTCTCTCTTTTTTTCATGGTGAGTCTACCTAAAGGTTTGTCAATTTTCTTTATCTTTTCAAAGAACAAACTCTTAGTTTCATTGATGTTTCCTATCGTTTTCATTACTCTTTGTTTCATTTATTTCCACTCTAATTTTTATTGTTTCCTTCCTTATATTGATTTTGTGCTTTGTTGATTCCTCTTAGTCTACTTTCGTTAGCTGTACTTTTAGACACTTTATCTGAGATTTTTCTTGTTTCTTGATGTATTGCTATAAACTTTCCTTTTAGCATCACTTTTGATGCATCACATAAATTTTGGCAAGTCGTATTTTCATTTGTCTCCAGGTAATTTTTGACTTCTCCTTTGTTGTCTTCATTGACCCAATCATTGTTCAGTAGCATTTTCTTTAATCTCCACATATTTGTGGCTTTTCTTCTTGTAGTTGATCTCTAATTTCATACTGTTGTGGTCAGAAAAGACGCTAAATATTATTGCAATCTTCTTAAATTTATTGAGACTTCTTTTGTGGCCTAATATGTGATCCATCCTGGAGAATTTTCCATGTGCATTTGAAAAGAATGTGTATTCTGTGGTTCTTGGATGGAATGTTCTGTACATATCTACTAAGTCCACCTGATCTAATGTGTCATTTAAGGCCAATGTTTCCTTATTGATCTTCTGTTTGGATGATCTATATATTGATGTAAGTCAAGTGCTAAAGCACCCTACTGTTATTGTGTTAGTATTTCTCTTTTTATATCTGGTCCTTTATATATTTAAGTGCTCCTATGTTGGGGTGCATAGATAATTACAAGTGTTATATACTCTTATTGGATTGTTCCCTTTGTCATTATGTAGTGCCCTTCTTTGTCTCTTGTTGTAAAGTCTACTTTGTCTGATTTAAATATCACTTCTCTAGCTTTCTTTTCATTGTCATTTGCATGTAGTTTCTTTTTCTATCCCTTCTTCTTCAGTTTGTGAGTGTCTCTAGGTCTGAAGTTTGTCTCTTGTATGCAGCATATATATGGGTCTTGTTTTTTATCCACTTAGCCAACCTATGTTTTCATTGGAACATTTAGTTCTTTGACATTTAAAGTAGCTATTGATAAGTGTGTACTTATTGCCATTTTCCTACTTTTTTTCTGGATGTTTTCGTATTTTTCTTCTGTTCCTTTCTTCCTCTCTTTCTCTCTTCCCCTGTGATTTGATGGTTTTCTTTGGTATTATGTTTGGATTCCTTTCTCTTAATTTTTTCGTGTTTTTGTTATAGGTTTCTGCTTTGTGATTACCATGAGTTTCGTAATATTAAGCTATATAAATAGTAATCTATAGTAAGTTGATGGTCTCTTAAGTTTGACTTGATACTAGAAGTCCTACACTTTTACCTCCCCCACACACATTTTATGTTTTTGATCATGTTTAACCCTTTTTTCTGGTGTGTGTATCTGTTACCATCTTGTCGTGGAAGTAGATAATTTCAGTAGTTTTGTCTTTTGACCTTCATATTAGCTTTAAAGTCATTGATCTGCTACCTTTATTGTATATTTCCTTTCACCAGTGATTTTTTCTTTAATAATTTTCTTATTCTTATTTGCAGTCTTTTCTTTTCCCCTTAATGAATCTCTTTAACTTTTCTTGTAAGGCTTGTTTCTTCGTGATAAACTCTTTTAGGTTTTACTTTTCTGGAAAACTCTTTATCTCTCCTTCCATTGTGAATGTTAACCTTTCTGCATAGAGTAGACTTTTTTTTTTTGCTGAGGAAGATTTGCCCTGAGCTAACAACTGTGGTCAATCTTCCTTGTTTTGCTTGAGGAAGATTCTCCCTGAGCTAACATCTGTGCCAATCTTCCTCTATTTAGTATGTAGATCAGTGACACAGCATGGCTGCCAACAAATGGTATAGGTCCATGCCTGGGAACTGAACCTGGTCCATTGCAGCAGAGTGTGCCAAAATTAACCACTAGGCAACAGGCCTGGCCCCTGTGTAGAGTATTCTTGACTGCAGGTTTTTTCCTTTCATCACTTTGAATATATATCATGCAATTCCATTTTAGCCTGTAAGGTTTCTGCTGAGAAGTCTGCTGATAGCTTTATGGGGTTTCCTGTGTATGTGACTTGTTGCTTTTCTCTTTCAGCTTTGAGGATTCTCTCTTTGTCTTTAATTCTTGACATTTTAATTATAATGTGTCTTAGTGTGGGCCTCTTTGGGTTCATCTTGTTTATTTCTCTCTGTGCTTCCTCTACCTTGGTGTCTGTATCCTTCCTCAGGTTAGGAAAACTTTCAACTATTATTTCTTCAAATATGTTCTCTGCCCCTTTGTCTCTCTCTTCTCCTTCTGTGACACCTATAATACACATGTTAGCATGCTTGATGTAGTCCCAGAGGTCCCTTAGACTGTCCTTATTCTTTTTAATTCTTTTTTCTCTTTTCTGCTCATCTTGGTCTCCCCCACTCTTCTGTCCAGCTCGCTGATGCATTCTTCTGTGTCATCTTTAGTAGCTTTTCTTAAATAGATATTTCCCCATTTTTTGTTTGCCCTTAAGGCAATTTCCACAACCTTTAAATTTTTTTAAAGAAATATTTTGGTCATCTTTCCTTTTTCCACTGGTGAGTGTATCTATAGTGCACCTCAGGCTGTCATCCCATAAGTGGAACTCTCACTGTGGTTTTAATTTTTATTTTCCCAATGATTGATATCTAGCATTAGTATGTGCTTATTAACCATGTGTATAGCTACATTGGTGAAATGTGCCTTCAGAACCTTTGTCTAATTTCAAATGGGGTATTTTATTATATTTATTACAGAGCTATGAGTTCTTTTTATATTCTGCATCACAATCCCTTATCATATAAATAATCTTCAAGTATTTCTCCCCTTTGTGGGTTGTCAATTAATATTTTTAAATGATCAAGTTCAAATTAATACTAAATTAATTAATTATTTTTGATCTTTTATTCTTTTTTATGGTAACAGTGACTTATAATATTATATAAACTTCAGGTGTACATCTTCGTGTATTTCAATTTCTGTGTAGATTACAACATGTTCACCATCCAAAGACTAATTATAATCCATAACCACACACATGAACTTAATCACCCCTTTTGCCCTTCTCCTTCCCTCCTTCCCCTCTGGTAACCACCAATTCAATGTCTGTTTCTATGTATTTGTCATTGATTTTATCTTCTACTTATGAGTGAGATCATATGGTATTTGACTTTCTCCCTTTGACTTATTTCACTTAGCATAATTCCCTCACGGTCCATCCATGTTGTCACAAATGGCAAGATTTCATCTTTTCTTTTGGCTGAGTAATATTTCTTTGTGCATATATACCACATGTTCTTTATCCATTTATCCCTTGATGGGCACCAAGGTTGCTTCCAAGTATTGGCTATTGTGAATGATGCTGCAATGAACATAGAGGTGCATATGTCTTTATGCATGCATGTTTTTATGTTCTTTGGGTAAATACTCAGCTGTGGAATAGCTGGATCATATGGCAGATCTATTTTTAACTTTTTGAGGAATCTCCATACTTTTTTCCACAGTGGCTGCACCAGTTTACACTCCCAGCAGGAGTATATGAGGGTTTCCTTCTCTCTACATCATCTCCAACACATATTGTTTCCTGTCTTGTTAATTATTCTACCCCCCAAGTACATATCATTCTCCTTATTTTCCTTCTAAGTTTTTTGGCCACCCTCTTTGTTACTGAAACTGGCTTCACCACCTCAGGCGACTACAGTGTTAAATTACCAGTGATCATTTTCAACAAATTCCCTGGGTATGTCTCTTTTCACTGAGCAGGGTGAAATAACAACAAGTCCTACTAAAAAGGATTCTCTATAGAGCTTCCAGACAAGTCAAGTGATGACAATTTGATGAGATGAGTTTTTCTGAGGAGCTCCCAATGTAATCTCTCCTATTTTGTGGCTACTAGACTATTGATTTTCACAGTACCTTATTTAAGTTTATTTTAACAATGTTTTCCCTAGTACTTATAGAGTACCAGTTTTTGGAGGGTTCTTACTCTGAAATTCCTCTTCCCCGTTTTTAGATTTTCAGAATTTTTTCCCAGTTTTTTGTTTCATAAATAGTGCTTCACGGAACAATTTGGCATCAATGTCCAGGATACTTTCTACTTTTCTGCTCTGTCATCTTCAGATTATTTTTTTTTTTGTCCTTAGGGTTGTCTTCCATAACCATAAGATGACTGCAGTAAATGCAAGCATTACATCCTCACACAACAACAACCAAGATCAAGAAAACAGATTACCCCTTCTTTGTGCCTTTTTTTAAAGAGTGAACACGTTTCCCAAGAAAACCTCTACCTCCATGCACAGACCAGTAGACTTTCCCTCACATTTCATTGATCAAATTGCTCTGCATACCCATTCCTAAACCAATCATTGGCTATGTTAGTGGGATTACCATTATTGTCTAATACTAATCAAAATTTATCCTTAAGAGATGAAGAGAGGGCACAGTATTCCTTAACATTAAAGGCTTCCAAGATATCTGAAAAAAAACATGACTTTTTTTTTTTAGCAAGGAAGAAGGGGGAGAATGACATTTTAGCAGGCAACAGATGAAGGTATGGTGATGGAAAGAAATGTCAAAAGTTAAATAAAAGCAACGAGGGTGTCAGGCTTGGGGAATTGTAGGTATAACTGGAGATGAGATTGTGATAAGACATGAGGTAAGAGATGGTTCTAAAGAGATAAGCTGGTACTAGATTTGGTAGTCTCCTAAATATTTGTAAAGGAGTATTTTCCATTCAAATCAATGACATAAACAGAGCTTGAGCTTTTTCTTCTATTCAAGGATCACACGCACATTCCCCCTACTCGAACCCCCGCCCCCCACACACACCCACTATGGTTTTTACAATGCTTCACGGTTGCCACTATTCAGTTACTATGTCAAAATGAGAAATATATATATATTCCTATCATGGAGCCCACGGTTTTGCAAGAGACTTAAACAAACTTATAAATAACTGACACCCAAATATGAGGTTAAAAACACAGTATTAGAGTTCTGGGCAAAATGGAGTAGAAATATTTCTCCGTCTTCCTTTTGCAAAGTACAACTAAAAACTATGGGCATCATATAATACTAACAAAAGAAAACTATGAAATGTAGAGAGAAAAATTGGACTGACTAGACACCTTGGGATTCAAGTAATGAAACAGTGGTATTTCCCTGGGCTTTGTTTTGCATCCTATGTATCCCAGACTGGGTGCTAGAGAAGCCCACAACCTGAAAACAATGACAGACACAGAAAAAAATTCTCAAGGAGAGCCCAATTTCTCTAGCCAAGGGATCTGGAAAGGAGTGGCCTGGAAAGACAGAGAACTTTTTGACAATACCTACTCTATTCCAGAGATACATAATGAAAAAACTCACACCTCTCTTCCATCTCACATCAGAGGGGCTCAATGGGAAACTTTGATATCCACCACTGCTTGGTGTGTAGCAAGGCACTCATTTCTCTCTCTTTTGGGGTAGTGTCAGAAGAAGCTGAGTGGGAAGCCTGGAGTTCTATCCTCACTCAGTGGTAATGAGTTACTTCCTCCACTCCCCTCCTGGCACAGTAGGAGCCTGCTAAAATAGACTTGAATGATATCCAGGATCTCATAACATAATACAAAGTATGCCCATGTTACAATTCAAAATCACTCATCATGTAAAAAAAAAAGAAAGAGAAGAGGAAAATCTCAAATTAAATGAGAAAAGACAATTAAAAGACATCTGAAATCAAACAGATGTTGGAATTATCTGACACGGATTTTAAAACCATCATCATAAAAAGGCTTCAACAAGAAATTACAAAAATGTTTGAAACAAATTTAAAAAATAGAAAGTCTCAGCAAAGGAATAGAAGATATGAATAGTAATTTTGGACTGAAAAATAAAATAATTAAATAAAACCTCAATAGTAGAATGAAAATGGCAGAGGAATAAGTCAGTGAGCATGAAAATAGATTGATCGAAAGCAACCTGAAAAATAGAGAGACTATAGATAATAAAATAAAATAGACAGTGCTTCAGGAGCCTGTGAGACAGTATCAAATAACATAGTATTTGTGGAATTGGAGTCCCAGAAGGAGACAAGAAATAGTGTGCGATGAAAAAATATTTGAAAACATAATAGCTGAAAATTTCCCAAATTTGGCCAAAGTTATAATCCCACACTTTAAAAAAGCTGAGTAAATGTCAAACAGGAAAAATCCAAGTAAATCCATATAAAGACACATCATAGTCAAACTTCTGAATATTAAATGCAAAGAAAAATTTGAAAGCAATGAGAGAGAAATGGTCTCATATATATAGGGGGAAAAATTCAAATGACATTAGATTTCTGTTCAGAAACTGTGGAGGCCAGAGGAAGTGGCACATTCTTAAGTGCTTAAAGAAAATAATTGTCAGCCAAAACTCCTGTATCCAATGAAAATATCTTTCATAAATGAAAAGGAAATCAAGACATTCTCAGATGGAGGGAAATTAAGAGAATTTCTCACCAGCAGGTCTATACTAAAAGAATAGCTAAAGAAATTCTTGAAACAGAAAGAAATTGATGAAAAAAGGATTCTTGGAAAAACAGGAAGAATAAAAACGTGGGTGAATATAATAGAGGATCCTTCTTTTGAGTTTTCTAAATTATGTTTGAAGGTCTAAGCAAAAATGATAAAATTGTCTGATGTTTTACATGCAAGTGAAGGAAGTGTTTGGGACAATTGTACTATAAAGGGGAGGGCAATAAAGGGACCACTATGGAGATAAGATTTCTACATTTCCCTCAAAGTAGTAAAATAGACTGTGATAAGCTATGTACGTATAATGTAATACTTAGAATAACCCCTAAAAAGACTCTACCAAGAGATATATTCCAAAACACTATATTTAAATCACAATTGAATTATAAAAATGTTTAAGTAATCCACAGGAAGGTAGGAAAAAGGAAAGAGAAGAATTAAAAACAAAGGGAATAATCTGAAAACAGATTTTAAAAAGCCAAGATTTAAGCCTTAAACTGACATTAAATATAAACTGCCCAAATACATTAATTAAAGAGAAGATTGGCAGAGTGCTTTTTAAAAAACCCAAATGATTCATGTATATGCCATGTAAAAAAAAGCTTACTTGAAATACAATGACATATGTAGGTTGAAAGCAAAAACATAGAAAAACATATGTCATGCAGATGGTAATCAAAGGAAAGCAAGAGGAGCCCTATTAATATCACATAAAGTAGATGTCAGAGCAAAGAAAATTACGAAGGAAACAGGGACATTACATAATGATAAAAGTGTCAGTCCTCTAAGAAGACACAGTAATCCTAAATGTGTATACAACAAAAAACAGAGCTGAAAAATAAATGCAGCAAACTGATAGGAATCTTCATCACCCCAATTTCAAAAACTGATAGAACTATAAGACAGAAAATCAGAAAGGATACAGAAGAACCCAATGACACCATCAACCAACAGAATCTAATATTTATAGAAAACTCTACCCAACAATAGCAGAATACACATTCTTTGCAGGCATTCATGGAACATCCACCATAGATAGATCACTCACCAGGACAGGGTGTACTATCAAACAAACCTCAATAAATTAAAAGAGTTTAAGTTATATAGAGTATGTTATCTGACACAAAGGAATCAAACTAGAGACAGCAACAGAAAGACAATTGGAAAATCTCCAAACACTTAGAAACTGAACAATACACTTCTAAATAATTCATTGGTCAAAGAGAAAGTCTTAAGGGCAATAAAATATAAAATGATCTGAATGAAAATGTAAATGCAAAATTACCAAAATTTGTGGGATGCATCAAAAAGAGGGCTAATAAAGAAATTTATGGTGCTAAATGCTTACATTTGAAAAGAGGAAAAGCTTCAAATCTATAATCCAAGCTTCCATATCAAGAAACTAGAAAAGAACAAATTAAACCTAAAGCAAACAGAAGGAAGGAAATAATAAAGATCAGAGTAGAAATCAATGAACTTGAAAACAAAAACAATAGATAAAAATCAATGAAACAAATAGCTTGTTCCTTGAGAGCTCAATAAATTTGACAAGCCTCTACGAAGACCCAGCGTTATTTGAAGTCAAAGGAATAAGAGAGAACTTCCAATGGGAACTTCGTACTGGGCTAAGGACGGAGGAATAATAATCGTTTGGAGAGTGATAATTGTTTGGGGGAACCCAAACTGTGCCTAGTTATTTCTATGCACAAATTCATTGAATCTCTCCAACAAACCTATGTGTAGATATTATTGCCGTTGTTTGATTGATAAGGAAACAGACTCAGAGAAATTAAGAGACTTACTGTGATCACATAGGAAGTAAGAGGTAGGATTTAAGTACATATCTCTGTGGTTCTAAAACTTGAAGTATTTATCTACCAAGGCCTCCTATGAAATATTTCATGGATATAGTGTCATTGCAAATTGGCCTTGAATGGTGAGAAATATTTCCATGGAGATAAGGGTGAGGTAGGAAATCCATGCAAAAAAATATCTGCCACTGACAATGCTGCCAGCGCAGGTTTTGTTGCTGATGTATGTATGTATGTTCATTTCACCAGTCACAGCTCATCTCTATCCTCACCCCCTTTCTCCTTGGGCCAAGGTTCTACTCCAACCTCCTTTGGGATATGCCTAGATATGGGGCTGTGTTATTTCATTTTAAAATGAAACATGATCTTCATTTTAATAAGTGAAACCTGTTCTATATCAAGCACTGTGCAAAGGATTAGGATACAATGATAAAAATTGTGTCATTCTTACCCTCATAGAGCAATTTTTGTAGTGGAAGAGACAAAAAAGTAAACAGATGATTACAATGAAGGATGATCAGTGCTCTAATAGCGGAAATGTAGGCTCCTGAAGGAGAACAGATGAGGGGCGCATTCTTCAGACCTTAGGGTTCAGAGAGGCTTTCTGGAGAAAATGTGTTAGCTAGGTGACAGGTAAGAGGCAAAGTGGGCAAAGGAAGCTGTGTATTCAAATGCCAGGGAGTGGGAGTGGGGATAGGAAGAAAAAGAGAGAAATAAATAGACTCTGAACTCCTTCAATATTAGGAACTATGTGTAATTTTTCTCTGCATTAGCCCATACAGCCTAGTAGAGTGCTTTGTAAAAAATAGGCAGTTATGAATACTTTATGGAGAGTAAACATATTTTGTATGATAACATCCTGCTGCTACTACCTATCTGGTAGTCCTAATTTGTAGGATTTGGGCTCTGGGGCTCCAGTGAAGAGAGCATATATGAGAGTACTTTGTACATGGTAGGTATGTAACAAGCACTTGGGAACTTGACTCTAACCAAAATGGTTTTTACAATCTTGCTATGTTGACTGCACTAATGCCAATCCTCATTAGCAGGCCTCTTACATTGGGCATCCCGTGAAGGCCCTGAGGATGGATGTTGTTCTGCAGTCAGGGTTGCATCATCATTGAAAGAAAGTTGTGGGGCTCTTCACAGTAGGCAGCCCCACAGGAACTCACTGCCGAATTAAACAGCCCATATCAAATGTTGAGTGTGTGGAAGAGATATACACTAAAACCTGGAAGAGAAGATTTAAAGCACAAGATCTAAGCATGGGAAGCTGCTAGTCAAATGACTCACAAAAATATCTGCTCAGGAAAAGAGCATGGTAGAAAGTATAGCATAGGCTGATGTACAACCACTGGATATGGACTCAGGAAGCAGTTTCTTTCCAGAGTTGCCACTGACTGGCTATGTGACCATGGCCCAGTGTCTTCCTCTCTTCAGCTTCAGATTATATCTTGAGATGTTATTGTTACAATAGATAATCTCCAAGGATGCTTCTGGTTTAGCTCTGACATTCTATATTATCCAGGCTGGTAGGTTGATAGAGGGAAAATCGAGAACATAGAATCATACTTTCAGACATGGCAAGACCCTTTGAAGTCACTGACTACAATATCTTTGGTGACTTAAAAATGAAGTAACTGAAGTAAAAAGAGAGAAAGGAATTACACATAGTTAACCTTGCTGGTGGCACTATGAATGATGCTAATGTCAAAGTCAAAACTAGAACATGTCTTCAGGTTCTGCAGCCAGGACTCCTGCTACTGTAGCCTCTGCCTTCGTAAGAATGATTCTTGAGAAGCTCATCAGCCTCAACTTGGTTTGATCTCCTGGTTAAGGTTCATTGCCACTTTTCTCATTAACACTGCTTGGTTATGAGATAACAACAATTTGGCTAAAAAATTATCTTCTTTTTTGATTTAGTGGCAGATAATGGTTTGATACTTGCTTTCTGTGTGAACACTGCTTTTGAACATTGCCTCTTTGTGCCCAATGTTAGCAGAGACTTTGCATCCTAGATCTCTTTGGCATGAGGTTACAAGGATGTATTTTCTCCATAAAAGAGAAGAGGAAATATGTTGGGAGGGAAAGAAATAAAGCATATTTAAAGACCACCTTAGGGTTCAAAGGACAGTTGAAAATGGTCTACATGATTGTTACACATTGTATTAACCTTGATTCATCAGTCAACACTGTCTCTCAGACAAGTGTGACTTATTGCCTGGCCAGAAAATCCTGCTTTTCTCTCTGGTCTTCAGCATTGGCTCTAGGGTTATTCATCCTGAACAGGGCTTGGTAGATCAACAAAGCCTATTCTATGGGAGTTCCAGTGGACACCTGGATATCTGTAGTGATACTGGGAAAAGGGGATAGGGAAACTAAGATGTATTGAAAATCTACTATGGTTCCTCGATTTTCTAGTCACTTTACATTACAATTCATACTAATGGAAGAAGCTAATTTTTTTAGTGTTTACAATGTGACAGGCACTTTACAATCATTATCTCATTTAATCCTCACAGAAACTATAGGGTAATAATTGTTCTTATAATGCACAATTTACAGAGGAAAAAACTGAATCTCAAGACAGGGGAATTGTCTGGTCTAAGGTCGCTTGACCAGTTACGCAGAGCTTGACTTTAATCTTAGGTTTGTTTACGTCTTGTTGACCCATGTATTTTTCCCTGTTACACTAGATCTTTGGCCTTAGTGCAGCCCCCAGGAGTGCCTTTCAGACCAAGATTTGTTGAAAAAGGAATTATAGTTGCATCCTCTTGACTTTAGTCAATACTGATGTCACGGAAGTAAAAGGACACATAGGTGGTACATTCTTATCACATAGGTAGGAAAGGAAAATATAATTTCGAGATGCTGTGATTACAAAGGACTCCAAGAGGGAAACCAGGCATATCGGGACTAAACTCTGTCAGCCAAATTCACTTTTCATCTGGTTGAACTACTGTTTTTGTAGCTGTCTCTGTGAAGTAAACTGAGTGTCTCTCAATGTCTTTCTGTGTATGATCCAGCTGCTTCAAAGGTCACCTGGGACAAAAACTTGTCTGGACCTCTCTGTCTTATGCAAGTTTGATTCTTTGGGATCTTGGGATAATGTAGAGAAGACTGAGACTCATTCAACTTTCAGAATCTTAGCGTGTATTTTTTTCTTTTTTTATTGCGGTAAAATATATGTAACATAAAATTTACCATTTACAATTTGGTGGCACTAAGTACATTCATAATGATGTGCAACCTTTACCACTATCCATTTCCAGAACATTTTCATCATCCCAGATAGAAACTCTCTACCCATTAAATAATGACCCCCTCATTCTTCCCTCCCCAAGCCCTGGTAACTTCTATTTTCAGCCTCTATGAATTTACATATTCTAGGTATCTCATATGAGTGGAATTGTACAATATTTCTCCTTTTGTACCTGGCTTATTTCACTAAGAATAATGTTTTCAAGGTTCATTCATGTTGAGCATATATCAGAATTTCCTTCCTTTTTAAGGCTGAATAATATTCCATTGTATGTATATATCACATTTTGTTTATCAATTCATCTGTTGATGGAAATTTGGGTTGTTTCTACTTTTTGGCTATTGTGAATATTGCTGCTAAGAACATTGATATACAAGCATGTGAATTCCTACTTTCAATTCTTTTGGATATATACCTCAAGTGCAGTTGCAGGATCATAGGGTGATTTTATGTTTGACTTCTTGAGAAACTGCCATATTGTTTTCCACAGTGGTTGCTCCATTTTCTTTGCCACCAGCAAGGCACAAGAGTTTCAATTTCTGCAAATCCACACCAACACTTCCTATTTTCTGTTTGTTTGTTTGTTTGTTTTTGATAATAGCCATGCTGATGTGTGTGAAGTGGTATCTGATTATGGTTTTGAATTCTATTTCCCTAATAACTAGTGAAGTTGAGCATCTTTTCATGTGCTTATTGGCCACTGGCATATCTTCTTAGGAGAATTATCTATTCCATTCCTTTGCCTATTTATGAATTAAGTTGTTTCTTTTTTCATTTTTGAATTTTAGGAATCCTTGTGTTTTCTGGATAATAATCCCTTATAAATTGGATGATTTGCAAATATTTTCTCCCAGTCTATATAATGCCTTTTCATCGTACTGATAGTTTCATTTGATGTAACAAAAGTTTCAAGTTTGATTAAGTCCAATTTTTCTATATATCTTTTCCTGCTTGTGTGTTTGGTGTCATATTTAAGAAATCCTTTGCCAAATACAATGCCATGAAGATTTTACCCTATATTTTCCACTCAGAATTTTAGAGTTTTAGTTCTTATTGTTTAGATGTTTCATTTATTTTGAGTTAGTTTTTCTACATGGGGTAAGGTAAGTGTCCAACTTCATTCTTTTTTTGCACGTGATATCCACTTTCCAAGCACCATTTGTGGAAAAGACTCTTTTTCCCGTTGAATGGTTTTGGCTCCCTTGTCAAAAATCAATTGGCCATATGCGACGGGTTATTTTTGGGCTCTTTATTCTATTCCATTGGTCTATACCTCTGTTCTTATGTCATAACCACAGTGTTTTGATTACTCTAGCTTTGTAGTAAGGTTTGAAATCAGGAAGTGTGAGTTCTCCAACTTTGTTCTTCTTTTTCAATATTGTGTTGGCTTTTTGAGGTCTCTTGAGATTCTATATGAATTTTAGGATTAATTTTTCTATTTCTGCAAAAATGCCACTGGGATTTTGACTGGGATTGCATTAAACCTACAGATCACTTTGGATAGTTTTGTCATCTTAACAATATTAAGTCTTATAATCTGTGAACATAGGATGTCTTTCCATTTATTTAAGTCTTTTTTAATCTCTTTCAGAAGTGTTTTCACTGTACAAATCTTCCACTTCCTTGGTTAAATTTATTCCTAGGTATTTTAATCCTTTTTGGTGCTATTTTAAGTGAAATTTCTTCCTTAAATTCCTTTTAAGAGTGTTCATTGTTGTATATAAAGATACAACTGGTTTTTGTGTGTTGGTATTTTATCCTGAAACTTGCTGAATTCATTTATTAGCTCTAACAGGGTTTTTTTTGTGCGTGTATATGAAATATTTAGGGTTTCTATATATAAGATTATGCCATTTGTGAACAATTTGGATGCTTTTAATTTATTTTTCTTGTCTGATTTCTCTGAGCAGAATTCCAGTAATATGCCGAATAGAAGTGTCTAAAGTGGGCACCCTTGCTTGGTTACTTATCTTAGAGGAAAAACTTTCAGTCTTTTACCCTTGAATATAATATTAGCTGTGGGCATTTTGTATATGGCCTTCATCATATTGAAGATGTTTCCTTCTATTCCTAGTTTATTAGGGGTTTTTATCTTGAAAGCATGTTTAATTTCGTCAAATGCATTTTCTGCATCAATTGAAATGATTCATTCTATTAATGTGGTATATTGCCTTGCTTGACATTTGCATATTGAAGCATCCTTGCAGTTCAGGAATGAATACCACTTTATTATGGTATAGAAACCTTTTCATATGGTGCTGAATTTGGTTTGCTAATATTTTGTTGGGGATTTTTGCATCAATGTTCATAAGGGATATTGGTTTTTAGTTTTCTTTTCTTTCAGTATCTTTGGCTTTCATAGCAGCATTATGCTAGCCTCATAGGATGAGTTTGGAAGTGTTCTGTTTAAATTTTTGGAAGAGTTTAAGGAAGACTGATGTTAATTCATGAAATGCTTGATAGAATTC
The DNA here is from genome assembly GCF_021613505.1 of Equus quagga. Taxonomy (NCBI): domain Eukaryota; kingdom Metazoa; phylum Chordata; class Mammalia; order Perissodactyla; family Equidae; genus Equus; species Equus quagga. Next base: position 72,322,687 of record NC_060276.1, read on the forward strand.
ACCAGAGAAGCCTGGGAATTTTGTTGTTGTTAAGTTTTTGATTACTGATGCAACCTCCTTACTAGTTAAGGGTCAGTTTTGATTTTCTATTTCTTTATAATTCAGTGTTAGTAGATGGTGTTTCTAGGAATTTGTCTGTTTCCACTGGATTATCCAATTTGTTGGTGTACAATTGCTCAGAGCATTCTATTATAATACCTTTTATTTCTGTAATATCAGTAGTGATGTTTCCAGTTTCACTTCTGATTTGAGTAATTTGAGCCTTCTCTCTTTTTTCTTAGTCAATTTAGCTAAATGTCCCTTTGTTGATATTTTAAAGTAAACCACATGTGATTTCATTAATTGTCTATTGTTTTCTATTCCCAGTTTTTGTTTTGTTGTGTTGTGTTTTTTTTGAGGAAGATTAGCCCCGAGCTAACTACTGCCAATCCTCCTCTTTTTGCTGAGGAAGACTGGCCCTGAGCTAACATCCGTGCCCATCTTCCGGGACTTTATACGTGGGACGCCTACCACAGCATGGCAAGCCAAGTGGTGCCATGTCCGCACCGGGATCTGAACTGGCGAACCCTGGGCCACAAGAAGAGGAATGTGCACACTTAACCCCTGTGCCACCGGGCTGGCCCCTTTTCCCAGTTTTACTTAACTCTGTTCTAATATTTATTGTTTCCTTCCTTATTCTAACTTTGGGTTTTGTTGCTCTTCTTTATCTAGTTGCTTAATGTACAAAATTAAGCATTGATTGGAGATCTTTTTTATGTTTTGAATATATGTTTTTCCACTATAAATTTCCCCCTTAGCACTGCTTTTCCTGCATCCCCTAAGTTTTATGATGTGTGGTTTCATTTTGCTTTGTCTCAAAGTATTTTCTAATTTCCCTTTTAATTTCTTCTTTGACTCATAATTTGTTTAAGAGTGTGTGGTTTAATTTCAAAATATTTGTGAATTTTCTGGTTTTCTTTCTGATTTTTACCTTCAATCCATTATGATCAGAGAAGATACTTAGTATAATTTCAATCTTTTTAAATTGATTAAGACTTGATTTGAGGCCTAACATATTGTCTATCCTGAAGAATGTTCCATGTGTACTCTAGAAAAATGTGTACTCTGCTGTTGGTGGTGTAGTGTTCTGGATACGTCTTTTAGGTCTAACCTGTTTATGGTGTTCTCCAAGTCCTCTATTTCCTTATTGATCTTCTGTATGATTATTTATCTACTATTGAAAGTGGTGTATTGAAGTTTCCTACTATTATTGTAAAACTGTGTATTTCTCCCTTCAATATTATCAGTGCTTGCTTCATATATTTTATAGTGCTTATTTTGGTTTATATGTATTTACAATTGTTATATCTTCTTGGCAAATCAACCATTTTATTGATTTGTAATGTTCTTCTTTGTGTATTATAATAGTCTTTTACTTAAAGCCTATTTTGTCTGATATTACTATAGCAACCCAGTTCTGTTTCGGTTACTGTTTACATGGAATATCTACTTCCATTCTTTCCGTTCCCCCCTATTTTTGTTTTTACATCTAAAGGGTGACTCTTCTACTTAGTACATAGTTGCATCATGTCTTTTAAAATCTGTTCTGCCAGTATTAGCCTTTTGATTGGAGAATTTAATCTATTTACATTTAAAGTAATTACTAAAAGGAAAGCCTGTTTTCTGCCATTTGCTATTTTTTTTCCTGTATGTCTTATAGCTTTTTGACATTCATTTCCTTTAGTATGGCAGTTGTTTGGGTTTAGTTTAGTTTTTTTGGTAACACGTTTTGATTCTCTTCTCATTTCCTTTTTTAATGAGGTAACATTGGTTTACAACATTATACAGTTTCAGGTGTATAACATTATATTTCAAATTCTGTATAGGTAACATCATTTTCACCACCAGAAGTCTAGTTGCCATCCATTACTGTACACATGTGCTGCTTTAAGCCTTTTGCCCTCCCCCACCCCCTTCCCATCTGGTAACTGCCAATCTGTTTTCTGTATCTATGTGTTTGTTAGTTTATCTTCTACATATGAGTGAAATTACATGGAATTTGTATTTATCCTTATGATTTCTTTTGCTCAGCGTAATGTCCTCAAGGTCTATCCATGTTGTTGCAAATGGCAAGATTTCATTTTTTTATGGCTGAGTAGTATTCCATTGTATATATGTACCATACCTCTTTTATCCATTCATTGTTGATGAGCACTCAGCTTGTTTCCATGTCTTGGCTATCATGAATAATGCTGCAATGAACATAGAGGTGTGTATATCTTTTGGAATTAGTGTTTTCATGTTCTTTGGATAAATACTCAGAAGTGGAATAGCTGGATCAAATGGTAGTTCTATTTTTAATTTTTTGAGGAATCTCCATATTCTTTTTCCGTAGTGCCTGCACCAATTTATATTCACACCAGCAGTGTACAAGGGTACCCTTTTCTCCACGTTCTCTCCAATGCCTGTTATTTCTTGTCTTTTTAAACAATAGCCATTCTGTTGGGTGTGAGGTGATATCTGATTGTAGTTTTGATTTACATTTCCCTAATAATTGGTGATGTTGAACATCTTTTCTGGTACCTGTTGGCCACCTGAAATTCTCCTTTGGAAAAGTGTCTTTTAAGATCCACCGCCTATTTCTTAATTAGGTTACTTGGTTTTTTGTTGTTGTTGAGTTGTATGAGTTCTTTACATATTTTGGATATTAACCCCCTATCAGATATATGATTTGTAAATATCTTTCCCCAATTGGTAGGTTGTCCTTTTGTTTTATTGATGGTTCCCTTTGCCATGTATCTTTTTAGTTTGATGTAGTCCCATTTGTTTATTTTTTCTTTTGTTTCCCTGCCTGAGGAGACACATTTAAAAAGATACTGCTGAGGCAAATATCATGGAACGTGCTGCCTATGTTTTCATCTAGAGGTTTTATGGTTTCAGGTCTTACATTCAAGTCTTTAATCCACTTTGAGTTAATTTTTGTGTATGGTGTAAGATAATGGTCTACTTTCATCCTTTTGCATGTGGCTGTGCGGTTTTCCCAATGACATTTATTGAAGAGACTTTACTTTTTCCATTGTATGTTCTTGGCTCCTTTATCAAAAATTAGCTTTCCATATGGGCTGGCCCAGTGGCACAGCAGTTACGTTTGCACGTTTCTCTTCAGTGGCCCGGGTTTCGCCTGATTCTGATCCCGGGTGTGGACCTATGCACTGCTTGTCAAGGCATGCTGTGGCAGGCATCCCACACATAAAGCAGAGGAAGATGGGCAAGGATGTTAGTTCACGGCCAGCCTTCCTCAGCAAAAAGAGGAGGATTGGTGGCAGATATTAGCTCAGGGCTAATCTTCCTCAAAAATATTAGCTTTCCATAAATGTGAGGGTTTATTTCTGGGCTCTCTCAATTCAGTTCCATTGATCTATATGTCTATTTTGTGCCAGTACTGTGCAATTTTGGTTACTATGGTTTTGTAGTATATTTTGAAATCAGGAAGTTTGGTATCTTAAGCTTTCTTCTGTTTTTCTCAGGACTACTTTGGATATTCAGGTTCTTTTGTTGTTCCACATAAATTTTAAGAGTTTTTTTAATCCTATTTTCATGAAAAATGTCACTGGGATTCTGACAGGGATTGCATTGAATCTGTAGATTGCTCTGGGTAATATGTACATTTTAACTATATTAATTCTTTGAATCCATGAGAACAGAATATCTTTCCATTTCCTTGTGTCTTTAATTTCTTTCAATAATGTGTTATGGTTCTCAGTGTAGAGGTCTTTCACCTCCTTGGTTAAATTTATTCCTAGGTATTTCATTTTTAATTTTTTGTTATGATTCTAAGTGGGATTGTATTCTTGATGTCTCTTTCTGCTAGTTCGTTGTCAATGTATAGAAACATAACTCACTTTTTTATGTTGATTTGTATCCTGAGTCATTTCTGCATTTATAAATTATTTACCATGGTGTTTTTGTGGATTCTTTAGAGTTTTCTATATATAGAATCATGTAATCCACAAATAGTGACAGTTTTACATCTTCCTTTCCAATTTGAATAGCTCATTTCTTTTTCTTGCCTAATTGCTCTGACTAGGACTTCCAATACTATATTGAATAAGAGTGGTGAGAGTGGGTATTTTTGTGTTGCTCTTGTTCTTAGAGGGATAGCTTTCAGTTTTTCACATTGACTATGAATGTTAGTTGTTGGTTTGTTGAATATGGCCATTACTATGTTGAAGTACTTTCCTTTTATACTCATTTTATTGAGAGTTTTCTTTATAAATGGTTGTTGAATCTTGTCAAAAGCTTTCTCTGCCTCTATTGAGATGAGGATGTGATTTTTATTCTTCATTTTGTTAGTGTGTTGTATCACATTGACTGATGTGCAGATGTTGAACCATCTTTGCATCCCTGGAATAAATCTCGCTTGATCATGGTGTATGATCCTTTTCATGTATTGTTTATTCTATTTGCTATTTTTTTGAGGATTGCAGCTATGTTCATCAGTAATATTGGCCTGTGATTTTCCTTTTTTTGTATTGTTCTTATCTGGTTTTGGTAGCAGAGTAATGTTGGCCTTGTAACATGAGTTAGCAAGTGTCTCATCCTCTTCAATTTTTTGAAGGAGTTTGAGAGGAGTAGCTATTGTGTCTTCTTTGAATCTTTGGTGGAATTTACCAGGGAAATCATCTGGTTCTATACTTTTGTTTGGGGGAAATTTTTGATTACTGTTTCAGTCTCTTTACTTGTGATTAGTCTATTCAGATTCTCTATTTCTTCTTTATTCAGTTTTGGGAGGTTGTGTGATTCTAAGAATTTGTCCATTTTTCTTGGCTATCCAATTTGTTGGTGTAAATTTTTTCATAGTGTTCTCTTATCATTCTTTGTATTTCTGTGGTATCCATTGTAATTTCTCCTCTTTCATTTCTGATTTCATTTATTTAAGTTTTATCTCTTTTTTTCTTAGTGAGTCTCACTAATGGTTTCTCAATTTTTATTTTGTTTAATTTTGTTTTGAGGAAGATTAGCCCTGAGCTAACATCTGCTGCCAATCTTCCTCTTTTTGCTGAGGAAGACTGGCCCTGTGCTAACATCTGTGCCATCTTCCTCTACTTTATATGTGGGATGCCTTATCACAGCATGGCTTGCCAAGAGGTGCCATGTCTGCACCCAAGATCTGAACCAGCAAAGAGTGGGCCACCGAAGCAAAATGTGTGCACTTAACCACTGCGCCACATGGCAGGCCCCCTTTGTCATTTTTTTAATCCTTTCAAAGAGCCAGCTCTTAATTTCACTGAGCTTTTCTATTGGCTTTTTAGTCTTTATTTTATTTATTTCTGCTCTGCTGTTTATTTTCTTCATCCTACTGAATTTGTGCTTCATTTGTTCTTTTTTTCTAGTTATTTTAGGTGTAGTGTTGTACTGTTTATTTGAGATTTTTCTTATTTTTTGAGGTAGTCTTATATTGTTATAAATTTCCCTCTTAGTACTACTTTTGCTGCATCCCGTAAGGTTTGGTATGCTGTGTTTTCATTTTCATTTGCCTTCAGGTATTTTTTAGTTTCTCCTTTAATTTCCTCATTTATCTAATAGTTGTTTAGTAGCATGTTGTTTAGTCTCCACATATTGGTGACTTTTCCAGCTTTCTCCTGTAGTTGATTTCTATTTTCATGGCATTGTCGTTAGAAAAGATGCATGATATGATTTCAATCTTCTTAAAATTATCCAGACTTATTTTGTTTCCCAACAGATGGTCTATCTTTGGGAATGCTCGATGTGCACTTGAAAAGAATGTGTTTTCTGCTTCCTGTGTGTGGAATGTTCTTTATATATCTATTAAGTCCGTCTTGTCTAGTGTTTCATTTAAGGCCAATGTTTCCTTCTTGACTTTCTGTCTAGATGATCTATCCACTATGTAAGACGTATTAAAGTTCTCTGCTATTATTGTGGTGTTGTCAATTTCTCCATCTAGGTCTGTTAATAGTTGCTTTAAATACTTTGGTGCTCCTGTGTTAGGTGCATATATATTAATAAATGTTTTGTATTCTTGATGGATTGTTCTCTTTATCATTATATACTGTTCATCTTTGTGTCTTGTTATCTTGTTTGGCATGAAGTCTGTTTTGTCTGATGTAAATATGGCTATACCTGCTTTCTTTTGGTTTCCATTTACTTGGAGTGTCATCATCCATCTCTTTACTTGGAGTCTATGTTTTTAGAGCTGATATGGATCTCATGGAGGCAGCATATTTTTGGGTCTTGTTTTTTAATCAGTCCAACCACTCTGTGACTTTTTGATTGGTGAATTTATCCATTTACATTTAGGGTGATGATTGACATATGAGGGCTTAATACTGCCATTTTATCTTTTGTTTTCTTGTTAGTCTATATTTCACTTGTTTGTTTTTCCTTGTGTTTCTGTCTGTCATTTCAGTTTGGTGGTTTTCTATGGTGTGTTTGTCAGTTTCCTTCTTTTAAATGTTTTTTAACTCTGTTCTGAATTTTTGTTTTGTGATTTCTATGATGTTTTTATAAAATGTCTCATAGATGAGCTAGTACTTTTATGCTGATACCATCTTATCTCTATTTGCCTCTGTAGGTTCTGTTCTTTTCCTTTACCCCTTCTGTGTTTTTGTTGTTACAAATTATCCCTTTGTGAGGGCTGGCCCTGTTGCCTAGTGGTTAGTGTCATGTGCTCCATTTTGGCAGCCCAGTGTTCACCTGTTTGGATCCTGGGCACTGTCCTGCTCACTGTTCATCAAGCCATGCTGTGGTGGCATCCCACATACAAGAACTAGAATGACCTACAATGAGGATATACAAGTCTGTACTGGGGCTTTGGGGAGAAAAAAAGAGGAATATTGTCAACAGATATTAACTCAGGGCCAATCTTCCTCACCAAAAAAAAAATATTCCTTTGCGTATTGTGAGTTCATTATCAAATTGAAGGGTTATAGTTATTTTTAATGCTTTCTTTCTATTTAGTCTTCATGTTATAATTGTTTACTAATCTCTTCTGACATAGAGCTTCAATTTTCTGATTCTATTGGTCTATTTATTAACTTGCTCAAAGCTTTGTCTACCTTTGCCTTTCTTTGCAGGTAGGAGAGGTCTTCCCAAGATATCTTCTAAGACAGGTCTATTGGCAATCAACTCCCTTAGCTTTTTTTTTTGTCTGGGAAAGCCTTTATTTCTCCTTCATATTTGAAACATAACTTTGCTGGATAGAGCATTCTTGGCTGACAGTGTTTATCTTTCAATATTTTGAATATATCATTCCACTCTCTTCTTGCCTATAGAGTTCCTACTGAGAAATCTGCTGATAGCCGAATGTGGGGGTCCCATCACAGGTTACTGTTTTCTTCTTTCTGACTGCCATTAATATTCTTTCTTTGTCATTAACTTTTCATAGATTTACTATCATTTGTCTTGGAGAAGGTCTTTTTGCATTGCGATGATTAGGTGTTCTATTAACTTCATTTATATTTATATCCAGTTCCTGCCCCAGGTTTGTGACATTCTCAGCTATTATTCCTTTAAATAAGGTCTCTGCTCCTTTCTCCTCTTCTCCTTCTGGGATACCCATTATCCTTTTGTTGATTTTCCTAATTGAGTCAGATATTTCTCATAGAATTTCTCCATTTTTTAAAAAATCTTAGTTCTCTCTCCTCTCTCACCTGAATCATTTCTAGATTTCTATCTTTGAGCTTACTAATTCTCTCTTCCATGTGGTATGCTCTATTTTTAATGCTTTCTACTTTATTCTTCTCTCATTTATTGACTTCTTCAGATTCAGGATTTCTGTTTCATTCCTTTTTAGAGCTTCAATCTCTTTGGTGAAGTATTGTTTCTGTTCATTAATTTTATTCCTGAGCTCGTTAAACTGTCTGTCTGAATTTTCTTGTAGCTCATTTAGTTTCTTCATCACAGCTATTTTGAATTCTCTAGCAGCTAGAACACAATCTTCTGTGGCTTCCAGTTTGGTTTCTGGAGAATTTTCTTTTTGTGATACTGTGTTATAGTAGCTTTTCATGGTGCTTGATGAGTTGTTCCTCTGCCAGCACATTTGTAGTAGCAAACACATTTTCTACTTGGGTAAGTCTTGTTTACTTTGTTTCTGAGCTGCTTCTGGTTGTATTTAAGAGGCTGCACCGTCCACCCTCAACTGCCTCTGCTAGAGGTGTTGTCAGTGCCCTTTTTGTACTGCTTCTTGCTCTGAGGTGGCTGGTGCCTTATGGTGTAGCTGCAGTCTCCAGCATCACCACTGGGGTCCCTGAGCTGGTGAGCACCTCTACTTTCTGGAGTTGCTTGGGTCATGTGTTTCCCTACTGTGATGGGGGAGGGGGAAGTTGGGGTGGGAGGTGGGGTCACAATCTCCTCCACCACTTCCAGGTTTGTTTGGTCTGCAGGTGCTGCTGCCATGAGTGAACATACCAGAATTGCAGGCACCTATGCAGCTGGGCGTGATCAGGGTCCTGGGCTCCACTGGTACTGTTACCAAGCTCTCTGTGGCTTTGAGTTCTGCTGCCATGTGTGCTACCCATGCTGTTGCTCTTAGGTTTTCTGCAGGTGCTGTTAGCACCATTGCCAGGTGCTCTGGCTTTGCAGGTATCACCAACACTACTGTTTAGGCCAGAGTCACAGTTACCACTGCCACCACCATGGGAGGAGCAGTGCCTGGGTTTAAAATGCTGCTGTGGTTCCTGGAACCTCTGGGAAGAGGTGCTGGTGAGGTTCCTGGAGCCTCTGGTCCTAGGTGCAATCATAATTCCTGGATCGTTCTGGAATCAGGAATTCATCTGATTCCAGGGGTCACTGCTGTTGCTGCCAGGGGTCTTGGATGTAGGCCCTGCTGCTGGGAGGGCCAGGGTCAGAGGCAACACCACTGGGTGAGTAGGAGGGAGCTGAGCTGCAAGTACTCCTGTGGTTCCTGGAAACTTCAGTCTCGGGAGCTGGTGCTATTGCTCCCCTGGTTCCACTGCCTCCACAAGGTCCAGTCCACCCACCTTCAGATGTATAGATATATGGATGTCTCAGGTGTGCTGGTGTGCTGTGCAGAGAATCCTTTTTTGGTCTATGGATGTCCTACCGATTGTAACTTAGAGGGGAGAGACAAAGGGAGCAGCTCACTCTGCCATGATGCTGATGTTACTCTCCTCCTTTCCCTTGAAGTCATTATGCTAAGCAAATAAGCCAATCACAATGGGAAAAATACTATGAGATTCCACTTACATGAGGTACCTTAGACTAGTCAAATTCATAGACGGAAAGTAGAATGGTGGTTGCCAGGGACTGGGGGGAGGAGGGAATGGAGAGTTACTATTTAATAAATACAGAATTTCAGTTTGAGGAGATGAAATATTTCGGGAGATGGATGTTTTTTGTAGTAAACATGGGGATTATGTATCATATACTAAGATTGTGACTGTGTAATTTGAAATTATACAAACAACTTCATTTTCATGCAAAACCCTTATTCCCATAAAGCTCCATCTCCTTTTATGTTATTGATATCACAAATTACATCTATATGAAATTTTTGACCAGTAATATACATTTATAATTATTTTTTATGAATTTCTCTTTTAAATTCTGTAGAAAATTTAAAAATGAAGTTACAAATCAAGGTTATAATTATACTGGCTTGTATATTTGTCCATGTATTTACCTTTGCCAGAGAACTTTATATATTCATATGATTTTCAGTTACTCTCTACCATCCTTTCATTTCATCCTGCAGGACTGCCTTTAACATTTTTTGTGGGGCCAGCCTGGTGATAATGAACTATCCCAGCTTTTGTCTATCTGGGAATGTCTTCATTTCTCTCTTTTTAAAAATTGTGAAAAAATATATATAACATGAAATTTACCATTTAACTATTTTAAGTGCACAGTACAGTGACATTAAGTATATTCACATTGCTGTACAAACATCATCACCATCCATCTCCCGAAATATTTCATCTCCTCAAACTGAAATTCTGTATTTATTAAATAGTAACTCTCCATTCCCTCCTCCCCCCAGTCCCTGGCAACCACCATTCTACTTTCCGTCTATGAATTTGACTAGTCTAAGGTACCTCATGTAAGTGGAATCTCATAGTATTTTTCCCATTGTGATTGGCTTATTTGCTTAGCATAATGACTTCAAGGTTCATGCATGTTGCAACGTGATTCTTTTTGTGGTTATGTTTTGATTTCCTGTTCATTTCCTTTTGTGTATATTCTATAGATATTTTACTTCTGGTTACCTTGGGTATTACATATAACAACCTAAAGTTATATGCAATTGAAGGACAGTTTTGTCAAATATATTATTCTCAGTTGACAGTTCTTTTTCTTTTAGCACTTTAAATATATCATTCCTCTGACCTGCATGATTTTTGATGAAAAATTGGCTGAGAATCTTGTGGAGAATCCCTTGTAAATGATGTCTCTTCTTTCTTACTGTTTTTAAGATTCTCTCTGTTTCTGCATATCAACAATTTGTTTATAATATATCTTTGTGTGGTTGTCTTTGGTTTATCCTACTTGGAGTCTATTGAGCATCTTGAACTTGTAGATTCACATATTCCCTCAAATTTTGGAAGTTTTCAACCATTATTCTTCAAATAATCTGTCTGCCCTTTTCTCTTTCTCTTCTTCAGTGATTGCTATAGTGTGTGCTTTGGTCTGCTTGATGGTGTCCCACAAGTTTCTTAGGCTCTTTTCCCTTTTCTTCATTTGTTTATTCTCTGCCCCTCTTACTTGATAATTTCAATTATCCTTTCATGAAGTGCATTGATTCTTTCTTCTGCCTCTTCAAATCTTCTGTTGAACTCCTCTAGTGAATATCTCATTTCAGTTATTATAATTTTCATCATCAGAATTTTTCTTAGGTTCCTTCTTATAATTTCTATCTATTCTTATTTTGGTCATATATTGTTTTATGGATTTCCTGTAGTTTTTTTATCCGTGTTTTCTTTTAGCTCTCTGAATATATTTAAGGCCATTTAAAAAAAAATTTTGTTAAGTAAGTTAAATGTCTGAGCTCTCTTGCAGATGGTTCCTGTCAATGTCTTTTGTTCCTTTGAATGTGCCATGTTTTCATTATTTCTTTGTATGTCTTGTAGTATTTTGTTGAAAATTGGGCATTTGATTATTATAATGAAGTAAATCTGAAAATTAGATTCCCTTCTCACCATTTGATTTTTTTTATTGTTTAATTCTGTAGGAGTCCATTTATTTTGAGACATTTTCAAACTATTTTTGCAAAAATTATTCCTTTTCATGTATACTCACTCATGTCTCTGCTCTTTTAGCTCATGTTCAGCTAGTGTTTTGACAGAAATTTCCTTGAATGCTAGGAGCTAAAGCAAACAAACAAAAACATCAAAAAATTAAACACAAAAAGAGAGAATGCTCAGCTCTCCCAGTCTTCTCAGACTGGCTCTGTGCTGGAGCAGTCCTTCACCAATTAGCTAGACTTACTCTCAGCCCAGGGATCAGGCTGAGGTGAAAGGTTAAGGTCTATTCTGAGCATGTGTCCTATCTGGGCATGCATATGGCTTTCTAAATTCTTTCATATACATGGCTGCCTTGGAATGTCTTAAATTTCCAGAGTGTCACCCAACTTTCTTCTCCAGGCCCTAGATGTTCTATTGTGTGTCTACACCTGTATGTCCTTGCCCCAGGTATCTATGGATTTGTAATTCCCCTGTAGCTTTTACAAGCAGTGCCCACGAGTTCTCATCATTGTTTGAGTTTTGCTAGATAGAGACCAAAAAGCCATTTTTTTTTTAGTTAAGTCCCAGATAGGTTAGAACAGGTGTACACAATAATTTGCAAATTGGGTTTGCTCCTTTCCCGCTAGTTTGAGGGAGGGAATTAGGCAGTAGGCTCCTGCTCAACAGCAAGATCTTCACTATGACAGGGAAGGTGTGGGGCAAGGGCAAGTAAAATAGCCAAAAACCTTTCCTACTGTTTGGAAGATAACTTTTTCTCAATTGATAATTTCCTTGGTTGCTGTAAACCTTTGATTGTTTTCCAGAGTTCCTAAAACTTGGTTCAGATGACTTCTGTTGATGATGATGATGATGATGATGATTTCAGTGTTTTGTGGGAGAATGAGAACGTGGAGTTTCCTAGTCCCTCATTTTGCTGAAGCCACTCTCTATGGTACTTTTTTGACCTAATAATTCACACCAGAATTGTGTCAGCAAACCCCAGGTACTTCAACTCCAGTTCAAAACATATGCTATATGCTTCAGAAGGCATATAGAAGTAGTTTTAAAGCTTTTATCCAGTTGAAATATTTTACAATCCCCTTCAGTTTCACCCCTCTACCAGTTCAACCTCCTTTTCTAGAATTTATATCTCATAAGAAGTAGCATGATAATTATTTAGGGAAATCAGAAAAGCAAGCCAGTGTACAATATAACTTTTCTTCTGACTCCAAGATGTTGGCTTTTGAAGAGCTCATTTTATCTTCTTGTGAGTTCCCAACATCTTGTACAACACAGCATTTGCCTATGAGCAAAGATAGAGTTCCAGAAGGATCCAGAATTTTTTTGTGGTTTGGCAGCAGCAGTATTACTGGACACCAATCCTGAGTCATCCCCAGCATTTTATTTGATTTAGGTGCTTAGTAAATATTTGTAGAATAAATGAAAATAAATAGACAGCTCTGTATCTCATATAGAAAGAGCTAGAACAAATGGCATTTGCCAGGGGAGCTAAACCTTCCACCCACTCAATAGCTAACTCAAACCTCATCTCCTTTGTAAAAATTTCTTTTTTTCTCTAAGCTTAAGATGGATTTTTCCACATTTAATTTCCTTTAGGACTTCAAACCATTCAAATACCTAGCAGCATCTTATAGAAAAAAGAGCTTGAGTTTTGAAATCAGATGGACTTGAGTTCAGTTCCCTGTTCTGCCATTTATTAACTGTGGATCCTTGGCCAAGTTACCAAACCTCTCTGAGCAACGGTTTCCTCATCTGTAAAATGAGTTTCCTTATCTGTAGTGATTTCACAGTATTGTTGTAAGGATTAAATAAGATAATGTATGTTATAGTACCTAACATGGGGTCTGGTTGAATAGCTAATTTTCTTTTTTTTTTTTGTCAGATATTGACATGGAAATTGGAATGTTTGAAGTGAGAGTGAAATAAATATACCGTGTTGTTGTCTTTTTCATTGTTACATGTGAAGGGTGTGACATGTGCATTCCCAGGCAGTTTGGGTATTAGAGAGCTAAGTGCTGTCACTGGTTTACCGTGGATGAACTTAGTTCTCCCTGATATCTCCTCTGTTTTCAATCCTCCCCCCATTGCTCTAAGGGAAAAAAGCTACCAAGTATTGAGCCTTGTTCTGGGAAGTTTATTTGGGTTTACTTTGCCTTATTAACACCTTCTTCTTTCCTCTATTGTGGCAAGTAAATAGAAGCACAGAAATAAAGTAACTCATGCTAACCACACAGCTCATAAGTTGCAGAGCTTTGATTCAATAGATATCCTGATGAATATAGAGTAAGTACAAGTATAGGTATAAGGTAAAAATGTAGATGGGTCTTACTGCTCTCCCTGTGGCAAACATTTCTAGTCTTTTGGTCCAGTAGCCAGAGTGGTCAGGTGACAATATTACAGAGAATCAAAAAATGTCAGAGCAGCAAAGAATAGTGCAGGTTCTTCAGTCAAATCTCCTTATTAAAGCCTACAGAAGGAAGAGATATGCAAGTAAGCACCCAAGCTAGGACAACAAGCCAAGGCTTCTAATCCAGTGTCCTCTCCAATTCCAGCCTCCTTCACCCTGCAATATTTAAATAGATGACAGAGTAGCTTGGGTACGGGGGCAGGGAGGCTGGTTTGGAGGCCCAAGAGAAGGAACTTTTGTTGGTGCACTCTAGAACCCCTCCTGTTGTCACCAGTATGGCGCACATTGGGTTTGGTGTTTCCAGCAGGGTGACTGACCGTAGTGACTTGACCCCACATCAGTCCATTTTATGGCTAACACCTCCACAGGCTGGTTTGACTGGTAGAAATATTTAGTTTTGGAGTTGGGATGGGAGAACTGCTGGGTAAATGGTCCTGCTGAGTGAGGAAACTCACCACTCTGGCTTCATTGACATCATTGCTTAAATCAGCTGAACAATCCCTCATCCATGATTCTTTCTATTGCTTGACACTAATGGAGTGATTGGGAGAATGGGTTTTGGTGTCAGACAGTACTGGGTCTCAACCCAGTACCACTTACCAATTATTTGGCCTCAGGCAATTTACTTAATCTCTCTGAACCCCAGCAACCTCTCTCTTCAAATGAGGATCATGATGATTATCTTGAAAAGTCTTTGTGAGAATTAAATGAGAGAATGTAAGCAAAACACTTGGCACATTACCAGGTACTTAGTAAACATTCAGTAAATGAAAGTTATTATAATTATAACATTACTGTTGACAACTGGCACTGAGGAATAAAGTTCTGCTTTATATCAAATTTTAATATGCATTGTTATATGTTAAGTCGTGTAGCCCTCACTTTTCATTGGGGGTCAATGGAGAGGTACAACTTTTTGTTTTCATTATAATAATCCCATGATATTAGGAGCCTGTTACATCCTTGTCCCTCTCATCCTTGTCTTCCCCAGGCTGAATCTTGAAGCAATTCTATGTCACATTCTACGTTTCATTAAACCTCCTTATAGATGACATCTTCCACAAAGGCAAGTGGTGCCTTTATAAGCCTGTTAGCATTCCCAGGCAGATGCCTCCCTCTGTATCAACAGCCAGTCCTGTTGTGAGCCGAATAAAGAGTCATAGCAGTTACAACCTAATGCTACCAGTCCTCCTGAAAGACACACTGCCTTCTTACCTGCTAAGGTAAGGCTTTTTGAATCACAAGGGTGAATCTGTGTGGACTTGGGCCAATTATTTCACATTTCTGAGCCTCAGTTTTTTTCTTTACAATATGGAGGGTGAAGGACACAGGTGGCTCACTTAAACTGGGTAACTGAGGAGAGTTTAATGGAAGGTCTATTTCTAAAGTTGTGAACAGGGTGAAGAAAAGCAACAAGGAATGGTGAAATACTCTGGGGCTAGAAATAGTTGCTTTACCACTCCTTGGGGAAGGAGATAGACATTGGGATATAGACACACACAGACACAGAGAATGAGAGAAAGTCAGAAAGAGAGAGAGAGAGACTGAGAGAGAGAGAGAGAAGCTACAGAAAAGGCCCATCCCACAAGAGCTGCGGCCTTCTTAGAGGAATGTAGTCACTGCCAGCGTTCAGCCTGATTGGGAGGGAGCTGAAGGATTAAAGACCTTGATCTCTCTTTCCTCCAACCCTTCTACTATTGTTTCTCATTAATAAACCCTAAAAGAGGCCAAAAGTCAAGGGAGCTCAGTTGACCTACTCCATATGCGTAAGTTTCACAGGGTAGAGAGGAATATGGAGAAGAGTAGAGAGTGAATCTGAGTGGATAAAAAGGAGAATAGCTAGCACAAGAGCTAGCATTTGTTGAGTGGCTATTTTGGGCCTAGAACTGTGGTAGGCCCTTTACATCCATTATCTCACCTGGTCCTCATGGGAGCCTTGCAAGGTGGGGATTACTGTCCTTAATTTATAGATGAGAAAACTGAGCCTTGGAAGTTAAAATTCCCATATGGATTCTTCCATAAATTAAATGAGATAACCTGTGTATAACCACCTATGATTCTTGGATTCACATATGTAGTCATTTATTCAACATTCCTAGAGATAAATGTAGAGATTAATCAGAATCAGTATCTGCCCTCAAGAAAACCACAGAATCAGACACTGAAAAGAGAAACTGTGAAACACCAAGATGACAAGGAAGAAAACAGAATCTTTTGTAACACAATCTTTTGGTAAGGACTCATTTAGCAAGTTTTCCCACATAATAAACTGATATCTGTACACCTTACCATGTTCCAAGCACACTACATTCAGTATCTCTTTACCCTCATTGTAACTTTAGGAAACAGGCTTTACTGTTTCATTGCCAATGAGAAAACTGGGGTTCAGCTCATGGTCTAGAAGCAAATAAGAGGCTAAGCTACACTAAGAAGCCAGGTTTTCAGCTACTACTTGCATTTGTCATTCCTAACTTTGCAGGTGCTAGGTGTTGAATATATTATCATAGTTTTCGTGCTGCCTCATACATGAAATTTTAAACAACTCCCTAAAAAGCTTTTGCTCTTATGATATAATCATTTTAGGGGCCGGCTCCGTGGTCGAGTGGTTAAGTTCATGTGCTCCACTGCAGCGGCCCAGGGTTCGGATCCTGGGCGTGGACATGGCACCGCTCGTCAGGCCAGGTTGAGGCGGCGTCCCACATCCCACAACTAGAAGGACGTGCAACTAAGATATACAACTGTGTACAGCGGGGTTTGGGGAGATAAAGCAGGAAAAAAAACCCAACAAAGATTGGCAACACTTGTTAGCCCAGGTGCCAATCTTTGGGGGGAAAAAAAAGGGAAGATTGGCAACAGTTGTTAGCCCAGGTGCCAATCTTTTAAAAAAAAAGATATAATCATTTTAGTTTCCAGAAAAAGGGTTTCACAGGGCCTTATTGCACCAATGACTCAAAAAAGTAGACATTTAAACATTTCCTTCTATGAAACCTTTAAATGTACACATACACAGTCAACACTCACAGACCCACTCCATTCTCACATCCACCTAGGCCTTGCCCCAACCTTATTCTGTTTCAGTTTGACTAAAAAAGATTAGATGGAACTGGGCCAAGAGAATGAAGTGAGAGTCCCAGATAATATACATACAGAGAGAAATGGAGTGCTTGCCTTTCACAAGGTGTCAACTTGGAAGAGATCTACCCCCATCTGATGCTTGAATCCCTTCTACTGCACCGCCTCCAGGTGTTCAATCAGCCTTGGTTCCCTTATCACTTCTTCTTGAGGCCACTTCTACCATATAAGGAGAACTGACTCTTCGGAAGTTTCTTGTGTTGAGCTAAAATTGTCTCCCTATGGCTTCCACACACTGGTCTCAGATCTACTTCATAAGGCAACATAGGACTTATTTGCTGCTTTGCTCATTGAAAGTCCTTCAGAGGTCTAACACAGACCTGGTCCCAATTTAGTCTGCTCTTCTCCAGGCTTACAATTATACCCTTAACAAATAAGGTAAGGCTGCAAAGTCTAGGGCCCTCTACATCCACCCATACAGATTCAGGCCCAAGCCCAGCCCAGTCCCAGACCCAGACCCAGACCCAAATTTCAGCCTAGTCAGTGCAAGCCCTTTCTACAAATATTACTTGGTGGTTCAGCCATTCCCCTTGAATCATGATCTTCAGTTTGTATGGAGTAGTGGTGATAAACAAAAACTTCAGAGCTATTCAGACTAGGGTTGGAATACCAGTTTTGCCATTTTCCAGCCAAGAGATCTTGGGCAAGTTGCTTCAATTCTCTGAGCTTCAATTTCCACATCTGTAAAATATACTATTGCTGCACACTTCTGGCAGAGACTGCCAATTGTCCCCTAATATCTTTTTTGACTATATAGTAGTAGAAAGTTTAGTGGATACATAGTCACTCAGCTAAATTCTAGATTTTCCAGCTTCACTTGGATGTAGGTGTGGCTAAGTGACTATTATCAGGCAAATAGATATGAACATAAATGACATAAATAGCTTCCAGGTGGTGCCCCTCTTCTTCTACCTAGACTGCATATGTGATGATGAGAACTGGAGAAGCTTCCTTAAATCATGACTGAAGTCCTTGCTCTACTAAGCTTACAGCAAGTCATCTCCCAGTTTCTGCATGAGTAAATTCAAAATGATGTTAACCTTTTAGAGATGCTAGGAAGGTTTAGTGAGAGAATGGATTTTAACACACTTTGGAAATGGTCAAGTAATTATTTTTAGGGACGCAGTACAGCCTGAATACATGGAAAGAGGCTTTGGATTTGGCAGATACCAGTTTCTAATCTCAGCCCAGTCAATTAGTAGCTGTGTGATATTGTGCAGAATCCATAACATTTCTCAGCCTCAGATTCTTTGACTGGAAAGTGGGGAAAATCACACTCCCTCTCAGAGATGTTGCGAGGACTAATTAAAATAGCATCTGTAAAAGTGTTTGGTGCATAGTAGGTGCCCAACAAATGTTTCTTTTTTTTTCTTTTTCCCTTTTCCTCCATAGACATCTAGTGTACACAGCCTTGTCTGGGTGAAGACATTTGTGGGCATCAAAAGGACAATTAGGTACTAGTGGAAAAGGAAGAAAGCGTGGAAGATGAACTAAAAGTAATTTTAACATTGACTTATTGTGTTTTCTTGTCTTTATTTTTATTTTTTATTGAGGTAAAATTGGATTATAAAATTATATAAGTTTCAGGTGTACAACATTATAATTCAGCATCTGTATACACTACATAGTGATCACCACCAAAAGTCTAGTGACCTGCCATCATCATACAATTGACCCCTTCACCCATTCGTCCACCTTCCAACTCCCTCTCCTCTGGTAACCACTAGTCTATTCTCTGTATCTATGAGTCTGTTGTTGTTCTGTTGTTGTTTTGTTTGTTTGTTCATTTGTTTTGTTTTCTTAGATTCCACATGAGTAAAATCATACAGCATTTGTCTTTCTCCATCCAACTTATTACACTTAGACTAATACCCTCAAGGTCCATCCATGTTGTTGAAAATGGCAAAATTTCATTCTTTTTTATGGCTGAGTAGTATTGCATTGCATATATACATATACCACATCTTCTTTATCCATTCATTCATTCATTGACACTTAGGTTGTTTCCATATCTTGGCAATTATAAATAATGCTGCAGGGAACATTGGGATGCATCTATTTTTCCCAAGTAGTGTTTTTCTATTCTTCAAATAAATACCCAGAAATGGAAGAGCTGGATCATATGATAGTTCTATTTCTAATTTTTTAAGGAATTTCCATAGTGTTGTCCATAGTGGCTGCACCAATTTACATTCCCACCAACAGGGTGCAAGGGTTCCTTTTCCTCCAGATCCTTTCCAACATTTGTTATTTTTGATAATATTCATTCTAACAGGTGTGAGGTGATATTTGATTGTGGTTTTGCTTTGCATTTCTCTAATAATTAGTGATGTTGAACATCTTTTCATGTGTCTATTGGCCATCTGTATGTCTTTGGGAAAATGTCTATTCAGATCCTCTGATCATTTTTTAATCAGGTTTTTTTGTTTTTGTTTTTGCTGTTGTATTGTATGAGTTCTTTATATATTTTGGATATTAACCCCGTGTTGGATATATGATTTGCAATTATCTTCTCCCATTCAGTAGGTTGCCTTTTCATTTTGTTGATCGTTTCCTTCAATGTGAAGAAGATTTTTAGTTTGATGTAGTACCATTTGTTTATTTTTGCTTTTGTTTCCCTTGCCTTTGGAGTCACATCCACAAAAAGATTACTAAGAGCAACATCAGGGAGCTTACTGTCTTTGTTTTCTTCTAGGAATTTTATGGTTTCAGATCTGATTTCAAGTCTTTAACCCATTTTGAGTTAATTTTTCTACATGATGTAGGATGGTGGTCTAGTTTCATTCTTTTGCTTGTGGCTGTCCAGTTTTCTCAACACTGTTTATTGAAGAGATTGTCTTTTTTCCATAGTGTGTTCTTGTCTACTTTGTTGTAAATTAATTGTCCATATATCTGTGGGTTTATTTATGAGCTCTCTATTCTGTTTCGTTCATCTCTGTGTTAGTTTTTATGCCAATATCATACTGTTTTGATTACTATAGCTTTGTAATATAGCTTGAAATCAGGGAGCGTGACACCTCCAGCTTTGTTCCTGTTTATCAAGATTTCTTTGGCTATTTGGGATCTTTTGTGGTTGCATACAAGTTTCAGAGTCATTTGTTCTAGTTCTGTGAAAAATGCCATTTGAATTTTGATAAGGATTGCATTTAATATATAGATTGCTTTGGGTAGTGTAGACGTTTTAACGATATTAATACTTCTAATTCATGAGCATAGACTATCTTTCCATTTATTTGTGTCTTCAATTTCTTTCATCAGTATCTTATAATTTTCAGTGTACAGGTATGTCACATCCTTGGTTAAATTTATTGCTATGTATTTTATTCTTTTTGGTGAAATTGTAAATGTGATTGTTTTCTTAATTTCTCTTTCTGATAGTTTTTTAGTAGTGTATAGAAATGCCACAGATTTATGTATATTGATTTTGTGTCCTGAAACTTTGTTGTATTCATTTAATAGTTCTAACAGTTTTTTGGTTGAGTCTTTAGGGTTTTCTATAAAGTATCATGTCATCTGGCAATAGTGACAGTTTTTCTTCTTTCTTTTGAATTTGATGCCTTTTATTTCTTTCTCTTACCTGATTGCTCTGGCTAGGATTTTGAATACTATGTGGAATAAAAGTGGAGAGAGTGGGCATTGTTGTCTTGTTCCTCATCTTAGAGGAAAATTTTTCAGCTTTTTACCATTGAGTCTGATGTTAACTGTGGGTTTGTTATATACAGACTTTATTATGTTGAGGTACGTTCCTTGTATACCCACTTTGTTGAGAGTTTTTTTTTTTTTATCATAAATGGATATTGAATTTTGTCAATTGCTTTTTCTGCATCTATTGAGATGATCATATGATTTTTATCCTTTATTTTGTTAACGTACTGTATCATGTGGATTTATTTACAGATGTTGAGCCATCTGTGCATTCCTGGAATGAATCTCACTTATCATGATCTACAATCTTTTTAATGTTTTGTTGAATTTGGTTTGCTAATATTTTGCAGAGTTTTTGCATCTATATTCATTAAGAATATTGGTCTGTAATTTGTGTGTGTGTGTGTGGTATCCTTGTCTGCTTTTGATATCAGGGTAATGCTAGCCTTGGAAAATATGTTTGGAATGGTTCCCTTCTCTTCAATTTTTGGAGAGTTTGAGAAGGATAGGTATTAAATCTTCTTTGAATGTTTGGTAAAATTCAGCAGTGAAGAAGTCTGGTTCTGGACTTTTGTTTGTTGGGAGGTTTTTGATTACTGCTTCAATTTCCTTACTAGTAATTTTTCTTGTCAGATTTCCTATTTCTTCATTATTCTGTCTTGGAAGATTGTATGTTCCAAGAAATTTATCAATTTCCTCTGGGTTGTCCAATTTGTTGGTGTATAATTGTTCATAGTGGTCTCTTATGATTCTTTGTATTTCTGTGGTAGCCATTGTAAATTCTCTTTCATTTTTTAAAATTAAAGTCCTATCTCTTTTTTTCTTTGTTGGTCTAGCTAAAAGTTTGTCAATTATGTTTATCTTTTCAAAGAACCAGCTTTTAGTTTCATAAATATTTTCTGTTATTTTTTAGTCTCTATTTTATTTATTTTCATTCTGATCTTTATTATTTCTTTCCTCCTACTACTTTTTGGCTTTGTTTATTCTTCTTTTTCTAGTTCTTTTAGGTGTAAAATTAGATTATTTGAGATTTTTTTTCTTTCTGGAGGTAGGCCTCTATTGCCATGACCTTCTTTCTTAGTACCACTTTTGCTCCATCCCATCGATTTTGATATGTCATATTTCTGTTTTCATCTGTCTCTAGGTATTTTTTGATTTCTTTAATGATCTATTGTTTGCTCAGTAGCATGTTGATCAATCTCTACATTTTTGTGTTTTTCCTAGTTTTCTTTTTGTAATAAATTTCTAGATTCATACCATTGTGGTTGGAAAAGATTCTTGATATGATTTCAGTCTTCTTGAATTTATTGAGACTTGTTTTGTGGCTTAACATGTGATATACCCTGGAGAATGTTTCATGTGGACTTGAGAAGAATGTGAATTCTGCTGTTTTTGGATGCAATATTCTGAATATATTGATTAAATTCATCTGGTCTTATGTGTCATTTAAGGTTGATGTTCCTTATTGATTTTCTGTCTGTATGAGCTATCCATTGATGTAAGTGAGGTGTTAAAGTCCCCTACTATTATTGTATTGCTGTCAATATCTCCTTTTAGGTCTGTTAATATTTGCCTTATATATTTTTGTGCTCCTATATTGGGTGCATATATATTTATAAATGTTATATCTTCTTGCTGGATTAACCCTTTTATCATTTTGTAATGCCCTTCTTTGACTTTTCCTACAGTCTTTGTTTTAAATTCTATTTTGTCTGATAGGAGTATAGCTACACCAACTTTCTTTTCATTTCCGTTTGCAAGTAATATCATTCTCCATCCCTTTACTTTCAGTCCATGTGAGACTTTACTTCTAAAGTGAGAGTCTTGTAGGCAGCATATAGATGAGTCTCGTTATCATTATCTTTTGCGTATCTACTACAGGTGTTTGCTTTGTGGATCCTATGAAGAGTACATGTAACAACCTATATTTATGATAGTCTATTTTAAGTTGACAATAACTTAAGTTTGAAGGTATTCAAAAGTTCTATATTTTTACTCTCACCCACTTTTCTTTTTTTTCAGCATTTAAAAAATTATTTTACCGAGGGTATATTGGTTTATAACATTGTGTAAATTTCAGGTGTACATCGTTATATTTCAGGTTCTGTATAGACTGTATTGTGTTCACCACCAAATGTTTAATTTTCATTGGTCAACAGACACATGTGCCCCTTTACCTCTTTCACCATTCCCAGACTTCCTTCCCCTCTGGTAACAGACAGCTGCTTCTCCTTATCTATGTGTTTGTTTGTTTATCTTACACATATTAGTGAAATCCTATGGTATTTATCTTTCTCTGTCTCACTTCACTTAGCATAATGCCCTCAAGGTCCACCCATGTTGTCATAAGTGGCACAATTCCATCTTTTTAATAGCCTAGTGGTATTCCATTGCATATATACCACATCTTCTTTATCCATTCATCCATTGATAGGCACTTGGGTTGCTACCTAGTCTTGCCTATTGTGAATAATACTGCAATGAACATAGGAGTGTATATATCTTTAAGAATTAATGTTTTCACATTTTTGGATAAATTCACAGAAGTGGAATAGCTGGATCATATTGTATTTCTATCTTTAAATTTCTGAGAAATCTCCATACCGTTTTCCATGGCTGTACCAGTTTGCATTCCCACCAGCAGTGTATGAGAGTTCCCTTTTCTCCACATCCTATCAAACACTTGTTGTTTCTTGTCTATTCAATAATAGCATTGTGATGGGTGTGAGGTGCTATCCCATTGTAGTTTTGGTTTACATTTCCATCATAATTAGTGATGTTGAATGTCTTTCCTTGTGTCTGCTGGCCATCTGTATATCTTCTTTGGAAAAATATCTGTTCATATCCTCCGCACATTTTTTGACCTGGTTGTTTGTGTTTTTTTGTTGTGAGTTGTATGAATTCTTTACATATTGTGGAAATTAACCCCTTATCAGATATACAATTGGCAAGTATTTTCTCCCTGTTGATAGGTTGTCTTTCCATTTTGTTGATGGCTTTCTTTGCCATGTAGAGGCTTTTAGTTTGATGTAGTCCCATTTGTTTACTTTTTCTTTTGTTTCCCTCACTTGAGTAAACATGGTATTCAAAAAAAACCTGTTAAATTTGATGTCAAGGAGCATACTGCCTATATTTTCTTCTAGGAGTTTTATGGTTTCAGATCTTACATTCAAGTCTTTATTCCATTTTCAGATAATGTTTATGTATGGCATAAGATAATTGTCTGCTTTCATTCTTTTGCATGCGGCTGTGCAGTTTTCCCAACACCATTTACTGAAGAGACTTTCCTTTCTCCATTATATGTTCTTGGCTCTTTTGTCAGTTATGAGCCATCCACAGAGGTGAAGACTTATTTCTGGGATCTCAATTCTGTTCCATTGATCTGTGTATCTGTTTTTCTGCCAGTATAATGCTGTTTTGATTACTATAGCTTTGTAGTATAAGTCGGGGGCTGTGATGCTTCCAGCTTTGTTCTTTGTCCTGAGGATTGCTTTGGCTATTCAGTGTCTTTTGTTGTTCCGTTTAAATTTTAGGATTCTTTTTTCTATTTCCAATAAAAAAGACTTTGATATTCTGAAATGGGTTGCATTGAACCTGTAGATTGCTTTAGATGATATGGAATTTTCTTTTCAGTGAGGAAGATTGTCTCTGAACTAACATCTGTACCGATCTTCCTCTACTTTTTTTATATGTGGGATGCTACCACATCATGGCTTGATGAGTGGTGTGTAGGTCCATGCCTGGGATCCAAACCCACGAACTCTGGGCCACTGAAGTGGTGCATGAAAACTTAACCACTACACCACCAGGCCAGCCCCAATATGGACATATGTGTTTTCTTCCAACCAATGAGCATGGAATATCTTTCAATTTCTTTTTGTCTTCTTAAAATTATTTCAATAATGTCTTATAATTTTCAGGGTATAGGTCTTTCACCTCCTTGGTTAAACTTATTCTTAGGATTTTATTCATTTTGTTGCAACTGTAAAAGGGATTGTATTCTTGATTTCTCTCTCTGCTAGTTGATTAAAATATAGAAATGCAACTGGTTTTTGTATGTTAATTTTATACCTTGAAACTTTGCTCTAGTTTTTTATTATTTCTAATAGGTTTTTTGCATGGATTATTTAGGGTTTTTTATATATAGAATCATGTCATCTGCAAATAGTGACAGTTTTCCTTCTTCCTTTCCAGATTGGATTACTTTTATTTCTTTTTCTTTCCTTATTCCTCTGACAAGGACTTCCAATACTATGTTTAATAAGAGTGATGAGAGTGAGCATCCTTGTCCACTTCCTGTTCTTAGAGAAAAAGCTTTCTGTTTTTCACTGTTTAGTAAGATGTTGGCTGTGGATCTTTTATATATGGCCTTTATTATATTGAGGTGCTTTCTTTTTGTACCCATTTCATTGAGAGTTTTTATCATAAATGGATGTTGGATCTTGTAAAATATTCTCTCTGCATCTATTGAGATGACCATGTGATTTTTATTCTTCATTTTGTTAGTGTGGTGTATCACATTGATTGATTTGTGGATGTTGAACCATCCCTGAAATAAATTCCACTTGATCATGATGTATTATGCTTTTAACTTGTGGATGTATTCAATTTGCTAATATTTTGTTGAGGATTTTTGCATCTATGTTCACCAGCAATATTGCCCTGTAATTTTCCTTTTTTGTGTTGTCCTTGTCTAGTGTTGGTATCAGGATAATGTTGGCCTTGTAAAGTAAGTTAGCAAGTGTCTCATCCTCTTTAATTTTTTGAAGGCATTTGAGAAGGGTAGGTATGGTATCTTCTTTGGATGTTTGGTATAATTCACCAGGGAAACCATCTGGTCCTGGGCTTTTGTTTTTTGGAGGATTTGATTACTGTTTCAATCTCTTTACTTGTGATTTGTCTATTTGGATTCTCTTTTTCTTCTTGATTCAGTTTTGGGAGGTTGTATGATTCTAAGAATTTATCCACTTCTTCTAGGTTATCCAATTTGTTCATGTACAGCTTTTCACAGTATTCTCTTATAATCCTTTGTATTTCCGTGGTATCAATTGCAATTTCTCACCTTTTATCTTTGATTTTATTTATCCAAGCCATCTCTCCATTTTTCCTAGTGAGTCTGGCTAAGAGTTTGTCAATTTTTTTCATCGTTTCAAAGAACCTGGTCATAGTTTCTTGATCCTTTCTATCATGTTTTCAGTTTCTATTTCATTTCTTTTGGCTCTGATTTTGATTATTTCCTTCCTTCTACTGACTTTAAGCTTTGTTTATTCTTTTTCCTGTTCTTTTAGATGTAGTGTTAGATTGTTTATTTGAGATTATTCCTGTTTCTTGAGATAGGCTTGTATTGCTATAAACTTCTCTCTTAGTACCAGTTTTGTGGCATCCCATAGATTTTAGTATGTTGTGTTTTCATTTTCATTTGTCTCCATGTATTTTTTGATTTCCTGTTTGATATCTTTATTGATCCAATAGGTATTAAAGAACATGTTGTTTAGTCTCCACATATTTGTGACTTTTCCAGTTCTCTACTTGTAGTTGATTTCTAGTTTCATATTATTGTGTTTGGAAAGGATGTTTGATATGACTTCAATCTTCTTAAATTTATTGAGGCTTGCCTTGTTTCCCAACATGTAGTCTATCTTTGAGAATGTTCCATGTGCACTTGAGAAGGATGTCTATTCTACTACGTTTGGATGGAATATTCTTTATATACCTGTTAAGTCTATCTTGTTTAGTGTTTGATTTAAGGCCAATGTTTCCTTGTTGACTGTCTGTCTGGATAGTCTATTCCTTGATGTAAGTGGGGTGTTAATGTCCTCTCTTGTTATAATATTCTATCAATTTCTCCCTTTAAGTCTGTTAATGATTGCTTTATATACTTTGATGCTCTTATGTTAGGTGTATATATATTAATACATGCTATGTTTTCTTTGTGGATTGTCCGCTTTTTTATTATATAACATCTATCTTTGTCACTACTTTTTTGCCTTGAAGCCTAGTTTGTCTGACATAATAATGGCTATCTTCTTTTGATTGCCGTTTACTTGGATTTTCATCTTCCATCCCTTTATACTGAGCCTATGTTTGTCTTTAGAAGTGAGGTGTCTCCTGGAGGCAGCATATTGTTTACTTAAAAAAAAAATCCATCCACTCTGTGTCTTCTGATTGATGAATTCAATCCATTTACGTTTAGAGTGATTATTGATGTATGAGGGCTTAATACTGCCATTTTATCTTTTGTTTTCTGGTTGTTCTATATTTCCATTGTTTTTCTTTTTTCCTTTTAGTTCTTTCTGCCATTTAAATTTAGCTGCTTTCTATGATTTTTTTTTTTTTTAGTTTTCTCTTTACTCATGATTTATGACTCTACTCTGATGTTTTTGTTTTTTGGTTACTATGAAGGTTGTATAAAAGACTTCATAGATGAGATAGTTCTTTTTATGCTGGTAGCATCTTATCTCCATTATCCTATGCAGGTTCCATTCTTTTCCTCTTCCCCTTCTATGTTTTTCTATCACAAATTATCCTTTCTTGTATCATGAGTTTGTTACCAAATTGAAGTGATTATCATTATTTTTGATGCTTTCTTTACCTTTAGCCTTTATGTTATCATTAACATAATCTATTCTGATACAGAATTGCAATTTTCTGATTTTGTATGTCTATTTATCCCCTTGCACAAAGCTCAAACCTTTGCCTTTTCTTCAGGTAGGAGGGCTGCTTTTAACATTTCTTATAAGGCAGGTCTAGTGGCAATGAACACCCTGAGTTATTGTTTTGTGTCACTGTTGCTGCCAATGGCCTTGGGTCTTGTGTGCTGCCCCCACTTCCAGTAGAGCTGGTATCAAGTGTGTCACCACTGGGGGCTGGGTCACTTCTTCTACTGTGGTTCCTGAAGTCCCATGGAGAAGTTCTGTATTTTGGGGATCCTTCTCAATGCAAAATACCTTCTCCCTCTCAATGCAAAAAAACTCCCCTACAATTGAGAGGGCCTCCTTCACATATGGTCTATGCACTTTTCAAAGCGATGTTTTTGTGCTGGGTCCTGGGACAAGTGAGTCTGTGCACAAGCCCTTTAAAAGTGAGTTCTCCATTCCCTACAGTTCTATAGTTTTCTTGGATGCAATCCCCATTGGTGTTCAAAGCCAAGTATTTTAATGGTTTATTTCTCCTGTGCATGATCTAAGGTTTGGGGTGCCTGTGTGGAGCACAGACCTCTGGCTTCTCAGGGAAATATTCTGTAATTTTGAGAGCCCTCTCAATTGTGGATTGCCACACCTGGGGTGGTATTTTTGTCTTTCTTTTTGGTGAGACTGTGTCTCTGCTTCTTCTACCCTTCTCAATGCCATTCTTTTATTCTTTGTTGTGGAGGCTCCATTCACCAGTGTTCTTGTATTTTTCAGAGGAAGTTATTCCATATATAGTTGTAGATTTATTGTGTCCATAGGAGGAGATGAGGGCAAGATCTTCCTATGCTGCCATCTTGAACCCTTGCTCAGCCTATTCTGTTTTATTTTCTATGATTCCCCTTGAGCATTTGTTTTTTCTCCTCACCATGGGCTAAGAATTAAATTGGTAGGTAAGTTTCTCAGTTTTTTTGTGTCATGGACACATTTTCAGCAGTCTGGTGAAGCCTAATGACACTTCTTAGAATAGTATTTTAAATGCATAAAATAAAATATAGAATATTGCAATGGAAAGCAATTATAGTGAAATACATTTATATATTTCATATATTCATATATAAATTATGAAAAACCAAAATTTGTGATATAGAGATGCATGTGTTTCTTTATTAAATCACAAAATCTAATGGAAGATTTAATAACTACCATAATTTAAAATAATGATGCCAGAACTAGAAGGACGTGCAACTAAGATATACAACTGTGTACAGGGGTGGTTTGGGGAGATAAAGCAGAAAAAAATTAAAAAAAAATAATGATGAACATAAGTTTATATTCTAAGAAATGTGTAACAATGGTAATGTGATACGAGAATTTTGTGATTTTGACTGGCTAAAAGACTGAGGTACTGTGAAAGTTACTGTGGAATTTTACTTACAACCATAATTGAAGGAAAAGCTAAATTTTAGTTAGAAGCTAGTGAAAATAAAATGTACTTTCTTCATCCAGGTTAGTGGATATCTGCCTTAGACCCTATGTGAAAGAGCTCTAGCAAAGATTTTATGATATGGAAACATACCATTGATGGGTAAAATTTTAAAAGCCAATTTGATACTACATATGCTAACTTGATTGATTCAATGCAGACTCAAAGTAGAAGGAGTCATTGGAAGTTTGTATTCTATCTACCCTATTCCACAGCTTGAGGATGCAGAGGTGAAATGACTTGTTCAAGATCATACAGTTAGATGGTGGTGACAAAACTGGAATCCAGGTCTCTTGACTATCAGGTCAATGCTGTAATTTAACCAAACTAATTTTGAGATATAGACATGTGACAGTTTTCCGAAAGGTAAGTGGTCACTTTTAAGAGCCAACATAGGCTCTCTGTGCATGTCATGCAAGACTTACTAACTGATTGTAGTTCTCTTTGGTATGCTGTAGGAGTTGGTTCTTAGACATGACTCATTCAACATTTTTATTAATGGTTTTGATGAGGAATCTAATAGCACATCATAGTTGCAGATGGGTGGGGAGGGACAGATAAATTAATTAGCAGATAAAGCCAGGATCACATAAGATGTCCACAAGCTGCAATGATGGGTTGGATGAAGCCAGATGGAACTGAAGAAAGGTTTATGTGAAGCTCTCAATTTGGTCTTGAAAATTGCATAGGAACAGGATGGGAAATCCAGACATGTGGGGAAGAGTAAAGAAAGGAAGTATTTCTGCAAGGTTGTGAATGATAATCCCTAAAACCTTAGTTGCTTAACACAATAGAATTTTCTCACTAATGGAAAGTTTAATAAGTGGTTATAGAAAGAGGTACTTATTTCTACACAGTCATAGAGAGACTCAGGCTGATAGAGGTTCTGCCATGCTCAAAGTGTGGCTTTCTTCATGAAACTCAATTCCAGCTGGCAGATAAGGGAAAAGTGTGTAGTTATTTATGTTCCAGGACTGAAAGGGGAACATATCACTTTTACCTGTATTCCATTTGCTATAATTAAGCTAAACCACCATACATAGCAGCATGGAGGCTAGAAAATGTAATCAAGGTGTGTGATGAGGAGGAAAGCAAAACATGTTAAATGAACAGCCAGGCAGTCTTTGTCTCAGAGCCTTAGGACAAAATGGCTGCAAGGAGGGTATGATATTCTTTTCTGCTCTGGCTCCACACTTTAAAGGAGAAACAAACTAACTGTGGGGAGTGAGTAGGCTGAAGAGGGAGTTGAATTCTAGGTTCCATAAAAAATGGTTGAAGGAGCTGGAGCTGCTTGTGTTGGAGAAGAGAAGCATCAGGGATGTGATCTCTGTCTTAAGGTCTCTGAAGAGCTGTCACAGAGAAGAGGGAGAAAATGGGGCCTGTGTGGTTCTATAAGGTAGAGCTGGGACCTTATGAGTGAAAGTCAAAGGGAGGCCAATTTCAGGTCAAGAGAAGGAAGAACTGTCCGTGGATGGAATAAGCTGCTTTTGGAGATAGTGAGCTCTTCATCACCAGAGGTGTACAAAGACTGGATGAGCCATCTCTGAGGGATAATGTTGAAGTGATTCTTCCAGTGTGTGGAAGATTTCACTACTTGATTTAAGACCCTTTCCAAGTCTGAGATGCTATAATTCTATGACTTTTCCCTGCTATAGTCTCAGGCTTCTTTCTCTGCTTCCAGTCTTTGAAGGGAAATACAAGCTGAACATAAATGAATTGAAATGAACTTTTATGATAAATAAAAATCAGGACAAAAGATAATATTAACTCACTGTAAAGCTATGCAGGAATTGCATTTACAGACAAACTGCAGACTAACAATAGAGTGTATCTTTTAACATAGAACTTTATCGCAAGTTTTAAAATGAAAATACCCAAATGACTAATAGTTGAGAAATATGGCAATTTCACGAATATAGCCATGCCAAGTAGCTACTATAGGATGTAATTGATTCTGAGTGTAATGTCTTGGATATCTATTGAATTTAAACTGGCAGTTTCCGGTATACATTATGCTACAAAATATAATGACAGCACAAGACTTATGCAAAGCAATAATTTTAGAGAAATCTTTCCTACCACATTATCAAATGAAATTAATCTGGTCACAGTGAAATGGCACCAGCAAAACCCTGTGAAGTTACACTTTTAGCATGTCAAGTTCTCCTAGGAGCCTAGTTACCAGAGTATAGTCCCTTCATTGTAAACAAAGACCCATGGGCATTTAGAGGAGAAGGAGATAACTTTTAGCAGGAGAATCAGGGATGTCTTCATGAAAGAGATGGCATTTGACTTGAGTCTAAAAGATGGGTTTAATTTTATCAGCCTTGATAAGAAGACATATTCATTCACTTGTTCATTAATTCATTCAATAATTCAACAAACACTTATTTACCAGAAACTGTTTTAGGCTCTGACACAGCTTGTTCCTGTGGAACTCATATTATAGAGTAGACAGACCAGAATGAATTAAACAAACACATTCCAATGATAGTACATGCTTTGAAGAAAGCAAGAAAGGGCAATGGGTGGGAGACCATATTAGGTAGGATTTTACAGGCCATTGAAAAGAGCCTAGATATTACTCTATTTGCACTGGAGAATTTTAAGAAATAATACCCTTGCTGTTTGGAAAGTGTAGTAGGTGTGGGCAAAAGTGGAAGCAGAGGGATAAGTTAGGACGCTACAGCAGTAGACCAGAGAAGTGGCAGGGGAAATGAAGTATTCATACTCCATGTGTGGTTTAGAGGTGGATCTAACAGGATAGGCTTATGGGTAGGAATAGGAAGGAACACTTATTTTGGCACCTGCTTTTTGACCAAATCTATAAACAACCCTGTGAGGAATTTGGTAGTATCCCCACTGGAGGATTTTCAGCAGGGCAGTGATTTTCTCTAACATCGTTTAAAATATTTTTTTCATTTCCATTATCTCAACATCCATAAAGATCTCTGTAGTAGGTAGAGTGAGGACTGTTGCCCCCCAGCTCCCATTTTACAGGTGGGGAACTTATGACACGAATCTCTAATCCTGATTTGTAACTCTGAACACTGATTCTGAATATAGGAACACTATACACTCCAGCTGTTGTTGGCACTAACACTCAGCTTCCCAAGAGGTAGCTGCTTTCAGTTTCCTGACTGTTGTAGCTCTCCAGGATGTGTTATCCATGGGACACTGAGATCACAGCCTAGTAACCATCATCCCAGGGGCCAAATCAGGAAATATTATCAAGAAACTGTCTTTGGCTTCTTTCAGGGAATATAAGGTTTAGCTGGAAGAAGATCTGCTCATCCTACATGGGCTAGGGCATGGAAACATATGTGAATGAGGAGAAATGCAAGTACCAGGGCTCTGCAGGTCCCTATGGCTGCCATAGTCTCTTACGCTCCTCTTTCTCAGGGCACTGATTATCCTATTTGGTTCTCTTTTGCTTCCTAGCCTGCCTTGCCTCACTGAAGGGTAAGCCCTCACACAGGACTTAACTCAGTAAATATTTGTTGAGGACATGCATAAAAATTACAAAAGAGGGGCTGGCCCCGTGGCCGAGTGGTTAAGTTCACGCGCTCCGCTGCAGGCGGCCCAGTGTTTCGTTGGTTCGAATCCTGGGCGCGGACATGGCACTGCTCATCAGACCACGCTGAGGCAGCGTCCCACATGCCACAACTAGAAGGACCCACAACGAAGAATATACAACTATGTACTGGGGGGCGTTGGGGAGAAAAAGAAAAAAATAAAATCTTTAAAATAAAAAAAAAAAATTACAAAAGAATCTTGAAATTTAACCTGACACTTCTGCTTTGTAGAATATCATCTATGCAGGCGTGATTTGGGTCACAAGAACCTTGCAAATTTGGCCATTCGGTGTTCTACCTAAATACTGTGACTGTTTCTTTAACTTCCCAACACTGTTGTGAGATGTGAGATATATTATTTTTTATTTTTTACTAACCAGCATTGCCTTGCTGGTGTAACCTAGTTGTGAGCTGCAATACCACCTGAACCAGCTCACTCTCCTCTTGTTACTGCTTAACCCCTTTAAAACACTCATTAGCCTGTAGTGTAAATGTCTATTTACTTGGCATTTTCCCACTCAACTTATATATTTCCCCTGCCTCTTAAGGTCTAGAAACATGCCATTCATGTGCATAGCTCCAGAGGGCCCTGGCCTGGAACAAATAAGGCACTTAGTGTTGTTGAATACTCTCCCACTCTGCTGAGATACATCTTCTCCTAGTATTCATTTCTTTTTCTTTCAATGTCTTCACTTTTTCCACTCACACTGACTCTTGGTCTTTTGACTTCACCCTTGATTCAGTTTCCTCTATGATGGATAGATATTCTTCCTCCTTTTATTGCCAAACTTCAAAGAGAAGCCCCAACTTGATGTCTCTATTTTCCAGCACTTATGCTTTTCTTGTTATATTATCTAGCTTTGAGTTCCACTAATCTAATGAACCTTCACTCTTGAAAGTTGTGTTTAAAGACGTCTTGCCAAGCTCAGTGCCCTCTTTTGACCATATTTCTATTCAAGTCCTTTGCAGTATTTGTCAGTGTGGATAACCCTTGTCCTTCAAAATCTCCTCCCTTATAAAATGTAAAGTGAGTTAGTAACTCTTAGCTACACAGGATGGTTGGTTATGAGGCTTCAATGAAATCATATATATGCATAGGCTGTGATGGCACAGGTGCTGTGCCTTTAACATTTGTGGAACCTGGGGCAAGAATACAAACAGAAGCCCATATATCATATGTCTAAATATTTACAAATTATCAATCAAGCTGACGGTTAAATAAAATATTAGTCTCCTATCTTGACAAATACATCTTTATAACAATTTTGAAGACCATATTTGAATGTATAATTCTTAGACTTCAGGGAGTTCCATGCCAAAATATGCTGGCATGTGGAAGAGCTATCCCCAAGCCTTCAACTCATCCCTATTGTCTTCCTGTGATTGGCTCTGCTCTATACTGAGAGGGGCTTTGCGTGTGCATGCACGGGCTCCTAGAATGCAGTCTGAAAAAGGTGTAGGCTTTTGGTGAGCATGTCCCTTTGGCCTTATGGACTCTTCACTCTGTGGAGAAGAGTGCAGCTAGAGGAGGGCTGGGATGGGGCTTCAAATGTTTGGTGGTATTCCCTGACCCACTGTAGATTATAAATGGTAGCTAATGTGAATATGGTTATTTACTTCTTTTTGTCAACAATGGTGAATTTTATTTTTAAAAACACTTTATTGAGACATGAGTGACATGCAAATTTGTATATATTTAATATGTACAAGTCAGTGACTTTGGGGATAAACACATACCCATTAAACCGTTACCATCATCAGTGCCATAGACATATCCATCACTTCGCAAAGTTTCTTCCTGCTCCCTTTATTATTACTATTTTTATTTTTTGTAGTAAGAAAACTTAACATGAAATCTACCCTCTTAGCAAATTTTAATTATAAAAGACAGTATTATCTATAGGCACCAGGCTGTATAGTAGATCTCCAGAATTTATTTATCTTGCATAACTGAAACTTTGTATCCTTTAACCATCACCTCCCCATTTCCTCCTCCCCCAGGCCCTGGCAACAACCACTCTATTTGCTTCTGAGTTTGATTATCTTGGTTATTTGCTTCTAATTTAGCATTTTCCAAACCTATTCATCATCTTTCTTCCCAGTCTATCCTCCCTCCTACTTTCCTCAATTTTGCCAGTAGCAGGACCAATGACTCTAGCATTTAGGCTGGAAATTTTTGAAATAATTTCTCTCTTTCATTGTCTTATATCTAGTCAGTCTTTAAGTCTTGTTCATTCTACCTTCAACCGGTAGATTCTTATATTTGACCATCTCATTTTTGGCCTTCTCTTTTGGTTGGCTCATTGCCTCAAGCCAATGATATATCCAGCACTGCCTGTTTACTTGATATCTCTCCCACTTTACTGGGCGCCTCTTGAGATCTAGGACCCTTTAATTCTTATCTATAGCCCCAGAGGCTGTCTGGGCAACTTTAGCCTATTCAGATATATTCAGGCAGGTCCAGAGTGCTGAGGGGGTGGCCTGACACGAGTCTCACTCCATGACAAACAAAGCAACTTTATGGAAAGGAAAAAAAAAGGACTGGATAATTCTGGGGTTGACAGCAAGACCTTATCGCTAAGAACTCTCAAACATTAGATTCAGGGATCACCCCTTACATCTTCCCATGGCCCTATCCTCCCTCCTCAGCAGACCTGGGCATGAAATTAATTTACCTTTTTTGAGAAAGACAAGAGCACAAGTTGGGGATTGGAAGATGATACTCTGCAATGTAGGGGAAGTACTATTGGTTGTTTTATGGTACACTGCTAAGTTTGAACCAGTGCCAGTTCCCTCGGGAAGAAGGCACTGACAAGAAGCAAATGGCATAAAGGATACCTCATTTAATTATATGGTTGAAACAGAAAGGATGCTAAGCATGGTTCTTTGGTTGTATATCAAATGTACAACTGGGAGGAAAGGATATTTCTTCTCTTCACTTTCAGCACTGGGGCTGTCAGAGAAGAAAGGAAGAACTGTGAAGCAGACACAGAAAGACCATCTCGCCTTATGAAGTGCCTTCTTTGGGTACTGGATTTCGTCCAGGTTGACAGCAATAGCAGCATGACATGCTGCTGGGCAACTAAATGCCTGGAGACCATGTAAGAATCTAAAGAAAGGAATTGGTTTGTGGGACCACGCAATAGTGAAGACATTTTGGTTGCAAGAAATAGAAAACAGACACAAAGAGGCTAAATTAAAGACCTCTATTGGTTTGTATAATTTTAAATTGAGAGAAATTAGGGTTGGCTTCAGGGTTGGCTTTATCCAGCAGTAGGTACTGCTCTTAAACAAATGAATTAAATTAATTTTGATAATGATTACTTATTTAAGGTCAACATACCCTAAATCTTATTAACCATTTTTCGTTCAAATCTTCCCTACTCCCACCTTTTCCCATTCTTGCCAGTAGTGGCACCAATGACCTAGTCACTTCAGCTGGAAACCTTGGAGTCTTTTGGAATCTTTTCTGGTTCTGTTTCTCCATATATTCCTTAGCTGTACATCTTCAGTAAGTTGATACTATCTTCAATCTAGATTTTTCATGGTGGTAAAATGGTTGTAGTACTTCTAGGCACACACTGAGATGTCCAGAAAAAGAAAAGGTGTAACCATTGCTGGAAATTTTCTTTCCTTCCCTAAAATTCTCCAGCAAACCTCTCCTCACATCCCATTGGACTGAATTGGGTACATGTTTACTTCTGAGCCAACTACTATGGCTGGGAGAATGGCATGGATTACTGGCTTAGGCCTGGTGCTCTGAATCAACTACTGTGGCAAGGGGGATAATACCCATAGACTAGTCTATCCCAGCCCTAGTGCTGAGGTTGAAGTTGATGTGAGAGCTGAGATTGGGTTGATTTCCTCTGTGGCACGAGTGCTTCGGGGGTGGGGGAAGATGGATACTGAAAGAACATCAATCAAGGGTATAGAAAGAGGAGAAAAGATTCTAGGTACTTGACCAATAAGGTCTACTACAGGTCCTTTGATCCAGAGGGAGGGTTTTGGATAGGATGGGTTTTCTAGAAATCTGGATCTTGGGAAAAAATCAAAGATTAGTTGTTTTGTTTTGGGTTTCTGTGTGTGTGTGTGCGTGCGTGTGTGTGTGTGCATGTGTGTGATGATTTTGTACTCGAGGTTGGCAGTTTGGAAACTCTCCTTATTCCTAGCCTATTCTAAATGGCATTGCCAGTTTAGAAATTCTTATCAGATTGCATTTGTTTAAACTCCCAAGTGACTCTCCAGCGCTGATAGGATAATGTTCTAAACTCTCAATCTGGTTTTCACAGGCCCAACCTGTCATACCAGGCATCATCTCCTACTGTTAGCCATCATCATCATCATTATTATAATCGTGAACATCATTAACATTTACTGTGTATAACTGTATGAGCTACTTTACATGAATTATACAACTTAATTTTAATCTTCATAATACACAAATGATTCCCATTTTATAGATGAAAGAAAGGATGCTCAGAGGTTACATAACTTGTCCAAGGTTGTAGGGGCTTTGGCTACCATGTTATTTGTTCTTCCTGCCACATGCAGGCCATTTTCCCCTAAAACAAAGCTGGATTTTTATAATCCTTGATCCCTTTTAAATGCATTACTGTTTCTAAGGTTTACATATGGCATTCCTGTCTCCTAAAATGCCCTCCTCAGCCCAATCTAAATTTTTCACAATGTCAAGGTACATTTCCTTCAGAAAGATCACCTTCCTGACCTACTTGCATGTGCATGCACATACACACACTTACACACTTCCTCTAGGAAGGCTTCCTTGCCACTCATTCTCCAAGAAAACGTCAGATCTTCCCAGTTATTTGATAATGTGGGACCCTGCACTCAACAGTGATTGCACTTGTAATTACTTGTTCACTGCCTTGCCTTCTCTTGCCAGGTTTTATCCTCCCCCAGGAAAGAAATGAAGTTTGTCTTGTTGACTATTGTCTCTGTAATGTATACACATAATAGACATGCAGAAAATATTTGTAGAATGAGTAAAGTTTGACTTTCAAGTGATGGTTTCAGTGTATACTATAACTTTAAACTAGTGGAAGATTGCCTAAGGAGGTGGGGCTTCTGGTTTTCTAAAGACTCTCTGCCACTATAGAATAGTTTAACCCAAATTCCAAGGCCTTTGCTTCAAAATTATTCCTTCTAACTTGAAACTTAGATTTTTCCTTTTGGAATCTGGTTTTGGTCTCCTCCAAATTCTTGCCTCACGAATCTGTGCCTAATCTTTGCTGTCCTCTTGGTTCTCCTCTTGCTGAGCTGGGTAAGATTTGGCATCCCATCACTCCTGGTATCTGGCCAGGTTTGGTTTGCTTCTTGTTTCCTGCCTCACTACTCTTTTCAAGACAT
Source organism: Equus quagga (assembly GCF_021613505.1). Taxonomy (NCBI): domain Eukaryota; kingdom Metazoa; phylum Chordata; class Mammalia; order Perissodactyla; family Equidae; genus Equus; species Equus quagga. The sequence continues at coordinate 72,360,123 of NC_060276.1, forward strand.
TGAGCAGCACAGAACCCCCTTATGTTATGTATTCTAAGAATTATCCTTCGCTTGAGACAGTTCAGAATATATAAATAATTTTCAAAACCCAAAAATAAGAAAATAAATGGCTCAATTAATAAAAGGGTGAAAGGGAAGAACAGATACTTCACCAAAAAAGATATAAAAATGGTAAGTAAGAGCATGAAAAGATATTTAACATCATTAATCATCAGGAAAATGCAAGTTAAAACCACAAATGAGATGCCACTGTACACTTATTAGAGGGATAATAAATAAAAATTACTGACAATACCAAGTGCTGACAAGAACGTGGAGCAACTATAATTCTCATGTACTGCTACTGGGAATGCAAAATGCAGTCATTCTGGAAAGTAGTTTGATAGTTTCCTATAAAGTTTAACATATACTCACCCTATGACCCAACAATTCCACTCTTGAATATCTACCCTGGAAAAATGAAAACTATGTTCACTTAAAAACCTGTACACAAATGTTTAAACACCACTTTTCATAATTGAAAAAACTGGAAACAACTCAAAGGGACTTCAACAGTAAACAGATAAACTGTGGTATAGTCATACAATGGACTACTACTTAGCAATAACTAGAAACAAACTATTGATACATACAACACGAATCAATTTCAAAGAAAGAAAGCTGGATGAAAGAAGCCAGTCTCTAAAGGTCATAATTTCGTGATTCCGTTGTTATGATATTCTCGAAAAGACAAATCTATAGAGATGGAGAATGGATCAATGGTTGCCAGGGGTTATGGGTGGAGGAAGGGGTGACTATAAAGAGATAGCCCAAGGGAGTTTTTTTATGGCGATGGAACTGTTTTGTATCATAATTATGGTGGTGGTTGTATAAATCTATATGTGTGTTATGATTTATAGAACTGTAAACCAAAATTAAAAAGTCAAATTTACCCTATGATAATTTTTAAAAATAGAACTAAAAATAAAAAGCAAATGATGCTGCAGTCAACCCATTAGCATTATGACCATTTGACATAGGGACCAACTGAGGGCATAATAGATGTTAGTAAATCTTTTTTTCTTTTAGGTGAAAAGTAAATAGAAATGGAAACTTTACTATGTTTTCCTGCAACTCAATAGATTGTCCACGTACACACCTGACTTTGCAGACTGCTGCCCTAGACTCTTGCTTCTCAAAGCATGGTCCTTGGATCAACAGCCTTTTGCATCCCTTGGGAACTTATTAGAACCCTAGATGTCCAGCAACCTGGATTTTAACAGGCGTACCAGATGATTCTGATGCATGCCAAGTTTTGAGAAATACTGCACTGGAAGTATTTGTTAAAACAAGTTTCCTGGGCTCCATCCCAGAGTTTCTGATTCAGTAGCTCTGGTGTGGGGACCAAGAATTTTCATTTCTAACAAGGTCTCAGTTGGTGTTGATGCTGCTGGCCTGGCTACCACACTTTGGGAACCACTGCTCTAACCTACTCCATCCATTGCACTAGCCACTAGCCACAAGTGGCTATTTAAATTTTAATTAATCAAAATGAAATAAAAATTGAAACTTCAGTTTTTCATTTGCACTAGTCACATTTCAATTGCTCCATAGTCACCTTATTTACTACTTGGCCCTTTAAGGAATAGTTTCCCGACTGGCTAGGGAAGCATTGCCCAACAGAACCCAGTGATGATGGAATTGTTCTATATCAGTGATAATACAGTAGCCCTTAGCCACATGTAGCTATTCAAATTGAAATTTTAATTAATTACAATGAAATAAAATTAAACTTTTAATTCCTCAGTCATACTGGTCACATTTCAAGTACCCATTAGCCACAAGGGCCTAGTGGCTACCATATTAGATAGCACTGATACAGGCTATTTCCATCATCACAGAGTTCTATTTATTGGAATTCTGTAGATCATGGGTCAAGGAATCTTTCCTTAAAATGGCCGTAATAGTAAATAATAAGTAACTTCCAGACCTTGTGGTCTCTGTCTGTTACAACTACTCAACTCTGCCTTTGTAGCTGGCAATCAGCCACAGACAGTAAGTAAACAAATGGGCATGATTGTATTAGGTCGAAAAACTAGCAGCTGGTCTACAGACTCCTACTCTAGACCATTCCCATCACCAAGACTTCCATGTCTCTGGGACCCTGCTTTCATACCACAAAATGAACCTCATGTATTAATATAAAAACTGAAATGAGGGAGTCTTCTAATAGCCCACTTGGCTACTTTAACTCTGGTTATGTCAAAATAATGTTCACTGTTGTAAAATGAATATTATTAGTTGTGATTTAATGTCAAGTGACAGGAAAGATTGGTTCTGTGGCAAGCCTAAGATAAAGATATTTTGACGCAGAATGAAACACTTTGGAAACATACTGCTTTATTGGCTTAGAATAAATTAATAATTACTATGGAACACTTTTTCATTATTTCATTTACTACTTCACAATTTATATCTCCGTATACGCTTTGCCATTATAACTTCATGAGTAGTCAGTTCTTTTTGTGCAACAAAACTGATGAATGACAATCATCATTCTTTCATTCTTCACAGTAAAAAATGTATGTTCAGGTGGGAAACAGTCACCATCTATTTAGCGCTTAAGAGAAAAAAAAATACTGGTGTTTCCTTTCAAGATAAAGAATATTTTTCTATATTATTTGGGTTAGTAAATCTTTAAATACATATAATCTACCAGGCACTGGGAGACTATGAGATAAATATACAATGTTGCTTTGATAAGTGTTTAAACGAGTGGTAAGGTATAAAAGTGCCTAGAATCTTGAAGGAGGAACACATAAGTTGTTTTTCCTCGCTTGATCTAACAGGTGAGGTTGCTGTTCCCGGGAGCCACTGGGTTTGCGGCGGGAGAAGCTGAGAGAAACCGCTGGTTGTTGGTCTAAGCTCTCAAAAGAAGGGTCAAGTTCATTAGATAAAAACTCTTTTCCACCATTTTATTTCTACTTGTATCTGCCTTAATTATCATTTCCATTTTGGTCTTGATTTGAAAAAAAAGGAAGTTTCAAAAATAAAAGAGAAAAAAACAAAGATAAATTCACTGACTCAAACCATTCAAGAACAATGAATGCCTACTGTCATCTAGCGAATGCCGTTTCCAGGTGAGTAAGGTTGGCAGCCCTGTTCCAGATGATGCATATTTGCTACACCGGAAAATACATACTTAGTTCTGCTGCATTTCTGAAAGGTTGCTAATGCGTTTACTGGGTTGTTTGTTTTTCGGTTTATTTTATTTTGTTACTTGTTTGTTCTCTTTTTAGAGTTGTGCTCAAATCTACGGACCTTACTATAGCCCAACCCTCAAAACCACTCGGTGCAGGCAGAAAGGTGGCATCAAGAAGAAAGCATGGAATTCAACCCAACTAATGAAAGGTAGGCAAGAAAGCAAAGGAAAGTCACAGACAATTGTACCACAGCCAGTTATGACTCAAGACTGCGGGCTTTTAACTATTAAGGAAAAAAATCTATTTAAGATTAAGTATTGAAGAGAAAAATCTGCATTTTGGTAAATAATAATTTTTCTGTTATTCTGATAAATATTTAACATTTTTTCCGTAGACTACATATTGTTAATTTATAGTGAAAAGATTTTATTCAATTCTGAGTCAATTCAGTGATTAGAACAATGCACAGTGAATGTGGAGTTTTGAGACGATTGGGTGTATTAAAGAACATGTCACAGATTTTTGGTACTCATGGGAATAGTCATTCCATCAGTATAACAAGCACCAAGTAGGCGCTTGGAAAGTATTTATGAGTGTTGACTGAATTCATAATGAAATAGGGAAAGTGTAGGGATGTCTGAGCAAGTTTTTCTAGTTCATGAGTTTACGGAAGAAGGCAAAGGATCACATCTAAATAGGGTAGAGTTGACTAATCCACTAGATAAGAAAAAAGACGTGAATGTGTCTAGACCAAAGGCATAGATATTTGGGAAAACAGTCGATCAGTTTTCATATCAGTGGCAGTGCCATTCTGCAGAACATTTCTGTGAAATCACATTGTTTTTCCAAGTATTTTTGTCCATCTGTCTTTCTGCCAAAGACTTCATTTTCAGCCTTCTGATAGTCAGTTGATGCATCACACCTCCTGTGATCGCATCCCGCTTCCCCTGATCTTTCTGTGTAAACAGAGGAAGAGGATGCACGTTTCCAGGGAATAGCACAGTAGAGTCTGCAAACGACTTTCTCACTAAGCAATGCTTTTGATGAGTAACAAAGTCTACGTAAGGATGTAAGTGGCACCAATATGAAAAAGTAGACTTCAAGGAAATCCTTCAAATAATTATAGCATTCTGTCAAATTTAAGGTTTTAGCTAAAACTTAAAGAGCTTAGAAAAATAGAACAATGTTTAAATGAAAATATCAGACCAAAAGAGCAGTTTACTTATTAATATACCTACTGTGAGAATATTATTCTAGGAATATCCTGTAGAAACATTTAAATAGTGATAGATTAATTTGTAAGAATCTTTTGAATCAAAATCGCAAGTTAGTTGAATAAATGAGCCTGTTCTTGTCTTATTATGGATTTTCCTGGGAAACGTTTTCAGAAATAAAAAATAGAGCCGAAATAAATGAAATAGAAACTAGAAGAAAATAGAAAAGATAAACTAAATTGAGAGTAGACTTTGAAAGATATACAAAATTGACAAACTTTTAGCTAGGTTAAGAAAAAAGAAAAGACAAATAAATAAATTCAGAAATGTAAGAAGAGACATAACAAATGATATGACAGGGACACCAAAGATTATGAGACTACTATGAACAATTATGTGCCAACAAGTTGGACAACCTAGAAGAAATGAATTAATTCCTAGAAACATACAAAGTACCAAGATGGAATCACTACGATATAGAAAATCTATATCTACAAACTAATAATAAATAAGGAGTTTGGATCAGTAATCAAAAGCTCTCCAAAAGAAAAGCTCAGTACTAGATGGCTTCACAGGTAAGTTCTACCAAACATTTAAAGAAGTAATACCAATCCTTTTCAAACTCTTCCCAATAACTTAAGAGGAAAGAAGACTTCTAAACTCATTTTACAAGTCCAACGTTACCTTCATGTCAAAGTCAGACAGGGTCATTAATAGAAAAGAAATTTGTAAGCCAATATCCCTAATGAACATAGATGCAAAAATCCTCAACAAAATACTAGAAAACTGAATTCAACAACACATTAAAAAGATCATACACCATGATCAAGTGAGATTTATCCCTGGGATGATTCAAACATACACAAATAAATAAAGGTGATATATCATATTAACAGAATGAAAGATAAAAATCATATTATTATCTCAATAGATACAGAAAAAGCATTGCGAAAAATTCGGCATCATTTCATTATAAAAACTCTCAACAAATTTGTTACAAAAATAATATGCCTCAAGATAATAAAGGTCATATATGATAAGCCCTCACCTAATATCATACTCAATGCTGCAACATTGAAAACTTTTCCTCTAAGAGCAAACAGAAGACAATGACATCCACTCTTGCCATTTTTATTCAACATCGTACTGGAAGTTCTAGCCAGAGAAATTAAGGGGGAAAAAAAAGATTTAAAAGGCATTCAAATCAGAAGTGAAGAAATAAAATTGTCTCTGTTTGCAGAAGACAGGATCTTTTATGAAGAAAATCCTAAATCTCCCCCCAAAACTGTACAAAGTCAGTAAAGTTGCAGGATATGAAATAGACATACAAAAATCAGTTGCATTTCTGTACATTGACAATGAACTATTTGAAAAAGAAATTAAGAAAGCAATCTCATTTACAGTAGCTTCAAAAAGAATAAAATATTTAGCAATAAATTTAACCAAGAAGATGAAAGAAATTGACAAAGACAAAAATAATTGGATATCTATTTTGTGTTTATGGATTGAAGGAATTAATACTGTTAAAATTTCCATACTCCTTAAAGTGATCTACAGATTCAATGCAATCCATATCAAAGTTACAATGGCATTTTTCACAGAAACAGAGAAAACAATCCTAAAATTTTTATGGAACCGGCAAAAGACCCTGAGTAACCAAAACAATCTTGAGAAAGGTAAACAAAGCAGGAGGCATCACATTACCTGATTTCAAACTATATTACAAAGGTATAGTCATCAAACCAGTATGGTACTGGCTTAAAAACAGACACACAGCCCAACGGAACAGAATAGAGAGCGTGAAACTAAGTCCACGGATATATGGTCAACTATTCTTCAACAAAGACATCAAAAATACACAACGGGGAAAGGATAGTCTCTTCAATAAATGGTGTTGGGAAAACTGGATATCCACATGCAGAAGAATGAAATCAGATCCTTATCTTATAATATAGACAAAAATCAACTCAAAATAAATTAAAGAGTTAAAGATAAGCCTTGAAATCATAAAACCCCTGGAAGAAAACATAGGTGAAATCTACTTGTCATTGGCCTTGGCAATGATTTTTAGCACTTGACACCAAAATCACAGGCAAAAAAAGCAAAAATAAACAAGTGGGATGGGACTACATCATACTAAAATGTTTCTGGACAGCAAAGGGAAAAATCAAACAAATTAAAAGGCAACTTGTGGAAGGGACAACATATTTGCAAACCACCTATCTGATAAGAGATTAATAGCCAAAATATGTGAAGAACTCATACAAAATACCAGTAAAACAAATAACCCAACTAAAAATGGGCCAAGGACCTGAATAGATATTTTCCCAAAGAAGACACACAAATGACCAGCAGGTGTATGAAAAGATGCTCAACATCACTAATCATCAAGGAAATGCAAATCAAAACCAGTATGAGATATCATATCACAACTTTTAGGATGGCTATCGTAAAAAATTCAAATGATAACTGTTGGTGAGTATGTGGAGAAAAGGGAACACTTTTACACTGTTGGTGAGAATGTAAATTGTACAGTCATTATGGAAACAGTATGGAGGTTACTCGTAAAACTAAAAATAGAACTACCATATCCTTATTCTGGGTAAATATCCAAGGGAAATAAAATCCCTATGTCAAAGAGATATGTACACTCTTTTGCTTATTGCATCATTATTCACAGTAGCCAAGATTTGGAAACAACCTAGATATTCATTGATGGATGAATGAATGAAGAAAATATGGCATATATACCCAATGAAATGCTATTCAGTTTTTAAAAGGAAGGAAATTCCACTATTTGTGATATTGATGAACCTAGAGGACATTAAGCTAAGTGAAATAAGCCAAACAGAGAAAGATAAATACTGTATGATCTCACTTATATGTGAAATCTAAAAAAAAAGTAACTGAACTCATAGAAACCGAGTAGAACTCTGGTGGTTACCAGAGGTTGAGGTGAAAGTGGGGGGAATAAAGAGATGTTTTTCAAAGGATACAAACTTTCAGTTATAAGATAAACAAGTTCTGGAGACCTAATGTACAGCACAGTGACAATAGTTAATAATAATGTATTGTATACTGTATTTGAAAGTTGCTAAGAAAGTAGATCTTAAAAGTTCTCAACACTCAGACAAAAAAGGTAACTATGTGAGGTGATGGACGTGTTAACTAACCTTATTGTGATAATCATTTCTCAATATATACATAAATCATCACATTGTACACTTTAAACCTACACAATGTTGTATATCAATTATATCTCAATAAGCCAGGGGAAAAAAGAATGGTTCTGTCTAATATGTGATCAAAATTCCATCCATGTAAAAAATAATGCCCCAACATCTAGAAAGGCATAAAAGAACCTATTCATTCACATTTGTACAATGACCAGCACATTCAACACCTAATTACAATGAAAGATTCCACATGTTCAAGTATATCTGCCACTATCATCTTCTCTGACCTGGAATAGCTGTGCACATACAATTCCATGAAGACTTCAGTTTTGCATGATCTCATTCATATATGAAATCTAAAAAAGTGGAACTCATAGTAACACAGAGTAGAACGGTGGTTACCAGGGGCTGAGAGTGGGGGAAATGGGGAGATGTTTTTCAAAGTACAAACTTTCAATCGTAAGATATGTTTTTAGCTTAATTGTGGTAATCATTTCACAATGTATACATATATCAAAACATCACATTGTATGTCTTAAATATACACAATTTTTAATTTGTCAATCATACCTCAGTAAAGCTTGAAAAAAATTGGGATTGAGACATTATTTATTCAACAGCATTAATTGAGGTTTCAGATTATACCAGGCATAATTCTGGCATTGGAAACATACAAATAATCTATAGTCTCGGCCTTCAAAGAATTCATATTCTAGTTGGGTGAGATAGACTTGTAGACAGATAATTTCAATGTATCAGACTAAATGTTGTCATAGGGGTAAGCTCCACAGGGTGCGGAAGAGCACTAAATCCAGCATGGGATATGGAGGGGAGAGTAAGAAAACTTTACAGCCCTCAATATCCCCATTTCCTAGTATTCACATCCTCCCATATTACGCTAGGGCTGGTCTGTATGAGCGACTGATAGCATAAGTTAGAAACAGGGTTGGCATCAAAACCTGTGACTGGGGCAGTTGCACAGGGCTAAGAACTCAGATGAACCCTGGGATTGGGGTTTAATGCTCTGCAGTCATCATCTTCAAATTCTTAATAATTTTATGTTTGAATTTGTATTTTGTAAGTGAAATTCAATGGAACAATGGAGCATGAGCCGGGGATGCAGCCCACCTCCTGCTCTCTCCCTATTTCCCTAGAATGGGTTCTTAGCTGCTTGCTCATGACAGAGGGTCCCACTTGGACTCCTCCTCCACGCCCCCTACCAGAGACTTCTGCCACTCTCTGCCTCCAGTGGTGTAGGGAAGATTGGAAACAGGTATAAGGAAGGTTGGAATTGGGCATGTATGGTCCTTGGAGTTTTAGAGTTGAGCATGGTGGTGCCATCTCCATCCCGGGCTGTCAGCACCATAGCACCTCTGGTAGGAGGCTGGCCAGATGCTGCAATCTAGCTGGGGCAAGACTTTTTGCCCACTGCTGATCTAGGTACCCAACGTGTCCTGTTTAGGAAGTTGTGATACCTCTGGAGGTTGCCTGTCTACTGTAGGTTGGGGTGGGAGACTTGTGGGAAGGGGAAGATGCCTGGCTCAATTTCCCCAGAGTCTGCTGCCCCTTCTCACCTCACTGTATAGAAAGTTGGTCCTCTGGTGACTAGCATGAGGGGAAAATCTACAGCCAACTGGCTTGAGCAAATGTGTGTGTCCCTGCGTTGGGGGTGGACCCCTCCTGGCAAATTTCGGCTATGCATTCTCACTTGCATACAAAAATCAGCACTACTCTGTGTCTGGGGGATCATCTTTTCCTCTTTCAAACCTTCTTGATTTTGGCTTTTGTTTGTCTCTTCTGGCTAGCTTAAGGAGCGCTCAAAGTACAAATTGCATAATTTTAGTGATTTTGCGTATGAATTAAATGCTCTGATATTTGCATTTGACACCAGCATTGCACAATATAAAGACAAATGGTAAAATTCAGTAAATTTTCAAATTTTAATTTTTCTTTACTTGGAACATTAAATAGCAAATAAATACCATGGCAAGCTGAGACTACCTTTACCAGCACTTTCTCCCTACTTTTTGAACAAGAGACCCCACATTTTTATACTATGAAATTGTGTAATTATGGAGCCAGTGGATAGAAGTGATGGCACGTCACTTCCAAGATTAGATTATAAAAGACACTATAGTTCGCTGGTTTGCCCTCTTAGATCACTTGCTCTGGGGAAAGCCAGCTACCCTGTCATGAGGACACTAAAATAGCCTGTGGAGAGGCCTACGTGTTGAGAAATTGAGGTCTCTCACTAAGAGCCTCCACAGAACTGAAGACTGCCAACAAACACATGAGTGAACTTGGAAGTAGATATTCCAGCTCCAGATGCCTGCATCCCCACTGACATCTGGACTGCAACTTCATGAAAGATACTAAGCTAGAATCAAGACACTACTGGATTCCTGATCCAAAGAAACTATGTGAGATAATAAATGTTTTTTGCTTTAATCTTCTGTGTTTTGGAGTAATTTGTTATGCAGCAATGGGTAACTGATATAGAGAGGGATGTGATTGGGTTTGAGGATTGTTTAATAGAAGTCATATTGGTTGGGAATTAAATTTCTATCTTGCCATGAGGGAGAAAGAAAAGGCAGATCCTGTGTAGATGACCCAGTATTAAACAGATTACTTTAATGAGTCTTTGTATATGCAAATAGTATCTAAACATAGGTTGGGAGTTCATGCTAGAAGAGCTGGATTGCTGGACAAAACAAGTGGGAAGAATGATTTTGAATTGAATTGCTGGGCAGGGTGAGGGGGCAAGGAAAAAGAAGAGGAGGATTAATTGGATGGAGGATACACTTGAGTTAGTTGAAATAACCTAGGGACTTTTTAACAAGAGAGATGATTAATATTCAATTTAAATTGTCTGATTTTCTATGATACAAAATTCCATCAATTTCGCAAAACTTCATCAAAGTCTGTCACTATTAAAAACTTTGTGTATTTCATGTTTTGTGAACATCAAGAGGAAGACAAATTTCCCTAGAGGAAGAGAAGAGAACGCTGCAAGATGTAGAACAGAAAAATGGAATTCAGCAGAAGCATGAATCCAGTCCAGACGTGACCATGAGAATTTAAATTCCCCAGCAAATCATAGAAATCTTGAGAAGGGCAGTGGATTATACATAGAACTTGGGACAGTGATTCAAGCCATTCTATCTAGAGCTTAAGGATAAGAGGTAAAGCCACTAACTTCTAAGTTGTAGATGATGTTAACCCTTTGCTGTTCACTCAGATATTAATTGATGTTTTTGTTCTCTGGACTCTTGTTTTTTTTCTTTTTTGTCCGTATGTGTATCAGAAGTTGGATCATATCTATATAGCTTGGTTTTTCTTTGCTTGTTTGTTTTTTTGCACAAGGCCCAACAGAGTACCATGTATACTTGGAAAACTAATTAATGTTGTTTGTTGTTGATATTCTTCTGTTAAAGACTATGAGAGCTTCCATATACCCATCCTCCTAAGCACACATTTAGAGCTGGCATATTTACCATATTTTTTGTCTATAACCTTATATTTCCTTGTTCTGATGAAACAAATATCTCTTTTTTCAATGACAAATGATTTAAGGATACCTCCTACATTCTTTTCTTCGATATGAAATTCTAGCACCATACGATGAGTTTTACTAAACTTGCCTTTAAATTTTCACTTGACTTCTCCTAGAAGGATTAAACAAGGTAACTCTCAAACACAATACAGTAAAATATTATTAATTTTTGCTCCACTAATTTGAAATCTATTTTGTTCTTGCTACTAAAGAAGACATAATGATGGGAAGTGAATTATGTGAACACCACAAATCTAGGAGGGCCAGCAGTCATGCTGAATAACAGCATGAGGATGTACCACAGAGACCCCAGAAATTCCAAGCAATGGCTAATTCTAGCAAAATATAAAGATCATACATGGGCCCCCAAAAGCCTCCACACAAAATATGGGAGATATAAACTAAAAGCAGCACATATGAAAAAAAGACGATAGATGAGGAGGAAGGATTTGTTTAATTGTAAGCTAGTCCAAGACAAAAGTGATGCAGATGCAAAAGATAAAAACACACTGTGATAATAAACTGCGTTAATGAGTATAGTGTATAGCTCTGGGATCTATATTTGAAGAGGGACAAGAAACAACTGAAGCATTCTAGGGGGAGTTAGTGACTTGGAAAGGTGCTGGAACCCAGATCCTAGGAGTAAAGAATGGTTGATAGAGACAGAACTATTTTAGGAGAACACTCAAGGAGACATACTCTGTGTTTTCAGATACCTGAAGGACTGTCATACATGAACAGAGGTATAGAAGCTACAATTTTTTGGGTATATAAGAGGAACAGTGACTAAATCTAACTTGCCCAAACTATAGAGTACATGAAAGGGAATAGCTGGAAATCAGCTTACAAAGGTCTTTTAGTGCCAGATTATTGGGGTCTTTAAAAGGCAGACCAAAGAGTTTGGATCTTAATCATAAAGATGAAGAGAATCCATTGGCATTTTTTATTTTGTTATTCTTTGATAAGATAACATGCATATGGTAATAAACAGTGAAAAGAAAATCTATGCAAATCCTTGACCATAAAGTCTGCCAGTTTCCTTTCCATACTTACACAATAATATATTTAATGTCACCTCTTGTTTAAAATATAAATGGCTGCATACTCTATACTCTGTTAGGCACCTTATTATTATTATTGTTGTTTTACTTACCGTATCTTGAAGATTGTTCCATATCAGTACATATAAAATTGCTTCCTTCATTTTTATGGCTGCATGGTATTTCATTGTTATGGATATAAAATAATTGATTTAACTAGTAGTACAGTGCCCTTGAAGGGTTTAGAATATAGAAGTGACCTGATTGGGTCTGTGTTTTAAGACGTTTACTCTGTCTGTCAGGATTGGAGCATTAAGAGACTGGAATAAAGAAACCAATTAAGAGGATCAATGAAAGAATATATGTGAAAGTGCTTTTCAGCTCTAATGTACTATATAAATCTCAGTTATTATAGTTATAACTCATGTCAGAGTTAATGAGGGGCTTGAGCTCAGGAGTTCTGACTCCAAATCCTGGCCCTCCTTTACACATCGTGTTATTTTGACAACTCCACCCAGCTTTGCCACTTGTACTTTTGGTAATGCTGACTATTAAGACTTTTAGAGCACTTTGCTATTTTCCGCCGCCTTGGGATTCAGGAACCTTGGCTCCTCCCAACACTAGTGAGGCAGGCTCAGTCCTGATTTGTAACTGCTGAATCTGGAAACTGAATCTGGAAAACAAAATCAGTTTACTGATGGAGAAGAAAAAAAGCAAAAACTTGAGAAACAGCCACCATCTAGTAAGAGGACTAGCAGAAGGACGTGGAAAACAATAAAGATAAAAGAGCTAGAAATGTAATGGTTCAAGAAATAACAAGAAAAGCAAAGAAATTTTGTGTTGGGGAATCATGGCCATGTGCTTTTTTTACTTACTCTTATTCTTTTTGCCTATTTCTTCTTATAGTTCCGTATAGTTTACAAAGCAGTTTCCATCTGAACCGCAAATTCACTCTCAAAAACAGATAACTTTGTTTACTCTCCTCCTGGAAATATAAGGGAAATGCGGATTAGAGAAAGGAGGCGAAGGAACTAGGGAATTATATAAAATGGGAATTGTATAATATAAGATTATGTAAAATATAATAACTTGTCTTTGTCATGTTATAGCATCTAAATTAGGTGCTTTACTAGCATGAACTCTTTGAATCACCCCTATGAGTTAGATACCACTTCTTTATTTTACAGAGGAGACTGAAACTCAGTGTGGTTAAGTGACCTGCTTAAGGTCATACAGTTGATAAATGGCAGAACTTGGAGTCTGACCCTTCTCTTTCTAATTTCAGAGCCACAAGCTCTTTCCACTGTACCATAATGTCCTTATCTGAAGCACTAAAAAGGGATATCATAATGGTGAAATCATATCCAGATCGCTTACAAAAGTCCAAATTCAGTCGTGGAGACAAAAAATAAGATGCCAAAGCCACAGGAAAAACGAGAGGTTCAGAAGGCTGGTATGGAACACAGGTTGAATTTGACTTTGAACTTTGCTATTTTGGAGGGCTGCGGTACATCACATCACTTGGTCGGTAGGCAGCATGACTGGAGGGTACAGGCAGGTCCAACAATACCATTTGAGAGGAGAAACTCAAAGATAATTTTACTAGACAACTCGAGGGTTGGGCTGAGACTTCTTCAGCTTCATCCTCTTCGAAGTTCATAACGAAGTGCCTGCCACATCATAAGTGCTTAATATAAATTGTTTAGATATTCAAAATATTTGGGCAGCTTGAGGGTAGAAGAATAAGAATTTGAGTGTTCTTTTGTTCCAGATATCTCTTTTACATCAATTGTGTAGGGAGTTATTCTTTCTCAACATTGTCTTTTTTCATATAATCTCTGTAATGTTTCCAATTTCCTTGCTCTAGTAAAATCAATTGAACAACTGTGGCTCAAGTACTTTGCAACTTCTACTGCACTGGTTTTAGGAAAACTTGAAAGCCAGCTTTACCACTCTGAATGCAGAGTCCAGAGCCACAGGGAATCCAGCTAGCTAGAATGAAGCTTCCAAACCAGCCCCAAGTGCCCTGGAGGTTCTCTTGGCACAAACCTTCCTCCAGACTCAGACCACATTACTTTCCCCTGTACAAAGGGAAGCAAATTTATGTAGGAATGAGCTTGATTGCTTGAGCCCAAGCCATGCAAATATTATAAGTAGAGGAAGTTGTGGGATGTCTGTTTCTCACCTCAGGGGACTGGATGAAACAAGAATGGAGTCTTGAGGAGGTCCTTAGCTGGAGGGTGAGGAGATGATGCCTTTCTCAGTTAGACCCTGTAGGTTCATGCGGTGAGGGCACGATGACCTTTCAAAGGCTCTTCTGAGGTTCTTTTTTTGTATTCCTTTTTTTTATTGAGGTAAAATTGGTACATAACATATAAGTTTCAGGTGTTCAACATTATAGTTCGACATCTGTATACTCTACGAAGTGATCACCACCAAAAGTCTAGTTACCATCCATCACCATAAAATTGACCCCTGTACACATTTTGCACACTCTTCCCCTCTGATAACCACAAATCTGTTTTCTGTGACTATGAGTTGGTTTTTGTTTTGTTTTGTTTGCTTGTTTATTTTGTTTTTTTAGATCCCATCATATGATGAAAATCATACAGTAATTGTCTTTCTCCATCGGATTTATTTCACTTGGCATAGTACCCTCAAGGTCCATACATGTTGTCACAAATGGCGAGATTTCATCTTTTTATGGCTGAGTAGTATTCCATTGTTTATATATACCACATCTTCTTTATCCATTCATTCATCAATAGACACTTAGGTTGTTTCCATATCTTGGCTATTGTTAATAATGTTGCAATGAACATAGGGATACATATATCTTTTTGAATTAGTGTTTTTGTATTCTTCAGATATACCAAGAAGTGGAATAGCTGGACCATATGGTAGTTCTATTCTTAATTTTTTGAGTAATCTCCATACTGTTCCATAGTGACTGTATCAATTTACATTCCCATCAACAGTGCATAAGTACTTTTTAATAAATCCTTATTGAATGAGCTGGTCATCTGCCAGGCATTGTACTAGTCACTGTGGTGGGACGTAAGGATGAGAAAGACACTATAACTAAAGGAGCTTGCACCAAGAAACACAAAATTGATAATCAAATATTGGCTGAGTCTAGGGAGAGGGTGATCAGGGAGGGCCCAAGAGCTTCCTATAGGAAGTGATTTTTTAACTGCTCTTGAAGGATGAGTTAGTGTTTAGAGATTTGGAGAAATAACTGCCAGGAATGGTGGGAGCAGAGTTGCTGAGGTGAAAGTGGATATAGTTCACTCTAGATGGTAGTGATTAGCCCCAAGTAGCCTAGTGAGTAGGAAAAATGGTTCTTTTCAGAAAGCTGACCAAGTTGTAACTGTCCCCTGGGATCTTTGGCCAAAAGGTGAGATCCTAGGAGAGGCCATGAGAAAGAGAACTCTATTTTCTAAACCAATTGAACATAAACTGTACAATCATGTTAAAAAGCCTAGAAAGAGAGAGACTATCTGGTCCAGCCTTGCCATTTGGTACTTCACAAAACTGAGGCCCAGAGAAGGAAAGGGAATTTCCCAAGGTAATGCAGAAACTCTGAAGCAGAGCGAACCCTAGAACCAAAGTCTTCTGAATACATTTTCAGGCTTGGAGATTCTACGAATGAACAATTTGTGCGAAGCATAAGATTGTTAAGGATTGTTTACAGAAATCACATCTAGCAGAGTGCTTAGCATATCATTGCTACTAAAAAGACAGGCAGTGTAGCACAGTGGTTAAAAGCACAATATCCTAAAGCCAAACAGCTTGGATTTGAATCCCGGCTCTTACTTTCCATCTGTGTGACCCTAGGCACTTAATATGTGTAAGGTGCTTAGAAAAGTGCCTGACACATAAAAAATACTGTGTAAATACTGATAAATGCATTTCTGTAAGTTCTTTTTCCCTTTCTACTATTGCTACCAATCAAGTGATGATTTTAGAGGGAAATCACAGAGCAGTTCTACTTCGTCTCTGTTTCCAATGACTATGCTTTGATTCTCCCTCTGCTCCTAAATACAGAAGCACAGAACCTCAGGGTATTGGAGCTGGAGGGGCTCTTAAGAATCCTTTCAGCCTCTTTTTTGGTCCAGAGAGGGCAGAGGTAGTAATACATAGGCTTAAGACAATTTTTGTTAAAATGTCCAAGGTTCATATTCCAGCTGTTCTATGTGCTGTGTGACCTCTCTGTGCCTTGGTTTCCTCATTTATAAAAGAGATATAAAAATAGTCCCTCTCATAGCATATTGTGAGGTTTAAGCTATAGAATGCAGACAATGCAGCACTTGGCTTATGCCTGCCCTATCAGAAGTACTTAGTAAATGGTATCTGCTATTATTATTTGTTAATTGATATTATGCTCAAGGTTATAATAGTGACTTGGTGACAGAGCCAACTCTTAAACATGTGCTTTTCAAATCCTGGCATTAGGATATTTATCCTGAGGAATACCCTAGGGCACATATCCACGATTCCTCTCTGATGACTGATTGCCCACCCTGTTGAAGGTTAGGAAGGCTCTTCTTGGTATTCAGTTAGATGATTATTGTGATGGTCCAGCTTTTAAAGGATCCAAGCAGTGGGGCTCCAATTCTACTTATTAGGCTTCAACTCCAAATAACTCCTATTTCCAAAGTGTTACACTGTTTACAAAGTCTCTTCATCTCCATTATCTCATCTGGGTTTGAAAGACTGGGCTGTGGGATGGTCAGAGATAGGCACTGCTATTTTACACATCATAAATTAAAGCTCAGAGAAATAAAGTGATTTTCCTAGGTCATACAGTATGTTAGTAGCACAACTAACTCTCAAACTCAGATCTTCTGATTCCAGTTCAGTGTTCTTTCCCTTACAGGATCCTGCCTAAATACCTCAGTTTTAAACGAAGGCCTAATTTTAGCCCTTAGCCTGTCAAGTGGGCCAGGTAATATATGTGTGTATATGGGAGTGGAGTTTGGTAGAAAAAGAAATCAGAAACATGGTCTAGATTTGAGAGCAATGAAGGTTTGAATTCTGCTATCTAGATCAGAATCAAACCAGAAAAAAAGTTACTTTCTTTTTTCTTCTTTTTGTGAATAGGAGAGGGGTTTGGGGTGGGATGTGGGATGTGGCTCTGCAGACCAAAAGATGTAGGCTAGGAAGTAGATCAAATCTCAGGGTAACTACCCCAGATCCTCCACCCTTGGAGGAGGCTACAAATGGGTGATTGGGACTTTTTGTGAGGCACAGTGAAAACCTCGTCCCCTCTCTTAGCTTCTGCTTCCTCAGCTGTACATTCAGCAACCTCATATTCTATCCAGCTCTATACTATTCTCCCAAAGCTTATTGTGTTGATACTGCAGGCTCAGGTATCTTGGCCTGGAAAAGTGACGGAGCTGGGCTGGTGTCTCTATACAATTATGCTACTTAGGCAGATTAATGACAAGAGGAAGTCCCTGCACATGTTTTAGACAGAGTCCCCAAGGCAAAAACAAGTCATGTCTTGCTTCTCCTATGCTCTGCTTGACACCCTCTGTTCACTGGGGCCTGTCTCTAACAGGTCAGGTCAAAAAAGAATGGCACATTGGGGGATGCTTACTCTGGTGCAATCTGAGTCTTATACAAACCAGCTTCTGCTTCCTAGTAGGAGGCTTCTGGGTGGGCCTGGGAATCCTGAATTGGCAGTCCACTTTGCTTCTGGCCATGAACATGCCTCTGAAGCTCTGAAAGAAGGAAGGAAAGAATTGGGTGCTGGCTTTTGCCTGAAGCCAGGAACAGAATTCAGGAAGTCCCCAGTGTCTTGGGATGGTCATGCAGACCAAAGTCAACCTTGCAGGACACATTTGGAGGCTCCATAAGAATTATTGTTGTATAAAAAATACAACTGGTCTTTTAACTAGAGCACATAAGTTTTCCTCATATCTTAACCATCCTTTTGCTCAGTCCAGACTCTCATTTATAGGTGTACTAAAGGTTTCGTCAAACCAAGGAGAGCCAATCTTTCTGACATCCTCCCTACAGTGGCAGGTCAAGGGCAGGAGTGACCATCCCAATGAGGCAATTTAAGAAGTCTTCACTTGTTTTAAATTCCCCAAATTCCTTGTTCTTTTGCCAGATGGGCATGGCTCTTGTGGATAAATCACATTGGCCAAAATTCCTCAGAAGGGTATCTGAATTATTGGCTCATATTAAATGATATGAGATGAGTTGTGAATGATCATGATTCTGA
This sequence comes from Equus quagga, assembly GCF_021613505.1. Lineage (NCBI taxonomy): Eukaryota > Metazoa > Chordata > Mammalia > Perissodactyla > Equidae > Equus > Equus quagga. Next base: position 72,378,520 of record NC_060276.1, read on the forward strand.
CCTTAGGCCCCAGTATCATCCAGGCTTAGAGTGATAACACCTGGAGAAGTCTTGGACCCCTGATCCCAGAACATAAAAAGTATGGCCCACCTTGGGGAAAGTAAATAGGGAAAGGCTTAAATGTCCACATCTCCTAATGCTGTCAGCCCCCATCCTCATAAAAATTATACCATGACTTACTCCAAGTAGTGATCAAAAAATAACTTTGCAGAGGGGAGTGGTTTTTAGGGAAGAAGGAATTGTGGTTCCAGCATTTAAAACATTGCCTTCTGGGGAGCTGGCTCTTTCATTTTAGTTATTCATACTAAGTTCTTCTCAGCTTAAACTTGGGAGATGCTCAAGTTTTTATCCTTTAAAAAGATAGTTTTCTTTTTATCAAGGAAAAAGAGTTGGGGGGCAGAAAGTAGGGAAACCCATCAAAGGAGAAGAATAGACAAATCAAGAGCTGGGGATATATTCTTTGGTTTTTTACACTAAGTCATTTAAGATCAACGAGATGGAGGAGGTCCTTCACGTGGAAATTGTGTATTGCTGGTGTACAGCTGACGTGTTCCAGCTAGGCTTTGCCAGCCAATTGGTAGCATGCAAGAATTAATTAAAAAATTTGTCCATACCACTTCTCTGTCCCCTCTTGAAGGTGCTGCCAACACCAGCATTTTGGCTATGCCAGGCATGAATTGTGTGACCCAGGATAGAAAATGAAACTTACATGACTGCTCTGAATCATTATGTGTGTCATTCATCTCTACATTCTAAGTACCTAGAACAGTCCCTGGCATATAGCAGATGCTCAGGAAATGTTTATTGATTAAATAAATGCTGTACTGCCTTGACAAGAACAAAAGATTAATCTTTTCTCAGACTAACTTCCCACTTCCCACCCCAATCTTTCATGTGCCAAATTCTTCCCATTTACCTCAAAGAAGAGAGGACTCATGGATAGGTATGGAGGAAGACCTGAGTGGGCTATAATGGAGTCCAACTAAGAATAATTCAGATAGTTAATTAGATCATTTGCAGAGTCCACATTTTCTGCTAGTGAAAAAAAAAAGGAGGAAAATACCCTCAGAAACAAACCAAGGTTGAAGTTTTGTCTAAATAGCCCACATTCCCCAGATTTCCTGCCCAAAGCTTAACAAACTAGTCTGCTCCACTCTCTAGTCAAGTCTTGCTGGCATACTAAGCATTCTGTAAAGAGCTAATTGCATAGCATGATAAAGTGTCAAAGTCGAAAAGGACCTTAGAAATGACAGAGCCCAACTTCTTTCTTTTATAGGTAGGGACACTGAGACCCAAAGAGTAGAAGATATTGGAAACTTGATGTGCTGACCTCTAGGCTGGTGTTCTTCACATGACATTACACAATTTTCTGATTTTCCAGTATTTGTCAGTTCTACCTGGACCTCCTACCCGCAGCCCTGTAGGGTTGTAGAATGCAGCTCCCTGGATTGGAAACACCACAAGGACAGGGGTAAAAAGGAACTCTGCCACTTTTGAGAAAGGCATCGACTGAAAATTGTAGGTTCATTTTGGCTCACAATGTGCTGCTGAAGTGCTCCCACAGAGGGGTCAGAACCCTTAGGCCCTGACACCTTCCCCCACTAAGCTGAGCCAGGTGTGCTGTGGCATATTTGCACAGCATTCTTTCCCACGCATTTTGTTAAAACAGAGGTCACAGGCTAAGTACACATTAGAGAAGCTATGCAGAGTATCTAGGGCTCATAGGTCCTGGACTGAAGAAATGATGCCAAACTGAAAGGAAACCAGGCTGTGGGGGAAAAAGAATTGTAATTGCAGATGAGAAAAAAACCTCAGAGCAATTAAGAAGAGCACTTGGCTTCCAGGACCTACATTTCTAATCTTGACTTTGTCTCTATTGGCTGTCTCTAATGAAGTCACTCAATCTGTCTGACCTTGGTTTTCTCATCTGTAAAATGGGGATAATTGGATCAAGTTCAACTCTTTCAATGAGACTATGAAAGTTGGTTGAAAGTGATATTATTATGCAAAAGCTCTTTGTGACCAGACCTGGATGTTTTCAATCCCTTGCATCAAGTAGCTCCAGTAGAAGATATCACTACTTTATTCAGATAAATAGAGGAAAGGAAAGTATGGAGTAGTTAAAGAGTTTTGTAGGGTTTTAAAAAACAAATACAGTCTGAAACAGTAGTTTTCAAACACACTGGTGCTCGGATTGGCTGATCAGAATCACCAGGGAAGTGTTTAAAAAGAATCCAGATGCTTGGACTCCACCTTGGATCTGGGGTTCAGAATTGAAGGGAAAGGGAAGTATGAGTGAGGCAAGACATCAGCATTTTAAAAAAAGAATCCCTAGGGCATTCTCTTACTTAACCAAGTTTAGAAACTACAGATCTAGTAGACTGATCAAGGCAGTGAGGTATAGTAGTAAGAGCCAAGAATCTGTCTCCATATCCACCAAATTCAAGTATTGACCTGGGGTAGATCACTTCCCTTCTCAGAGCCTTCATTTTTTTGTCTGTAAAATAGAGATATCTACCTCTTGAGGTTACTGTGGGGATTAAAGAAGGTGATATAGGTAATGTAGCAGGCATTGTTCATTACATGTTGTAGGCATTTAGAAGTATTCTTTCCTTCTTTGGCCTGCTTTGTTGTAAGCTTCTAGATGGCATGGATCCTATCTGTTTAACTCATTCCACGTGGTGCCCAGGGCTGTGGCTTGAGAGCAGAGAGAACGGAGAAGAATGAGCAGTTTAATAACCACTTTGTGATTGTTTGAGTCAGAAGTAGAAATCTTTAAGTAAAAAAAGAGTTTATTGCAAAGCTATAGGAGGCCTGACACAGAAGAAATGAACCTAAGAAGCTAAAGAGACTTCAACAATTGTAGTTCATAAATGGACCTTTTTTAGTGTGATTCAGCCACTCTATACCCTTACCAACTGACTCATTCATAACTTCAGCTTTAACACAGTACACTGTAACCTTTCCTGCTCCAACTCAACCTGGTGACTTTGACTTCTAGCTCCTCCTACCAGTTGGTCATTTATTTTTCATCTCTCCTAGTTCAAATATGAGAGACACACAGAGAATCTGATTGGCCAAGCTCATCTTTTTGTGACGAGCAAAACAGGTCATAAGTTCCAGGCTAGCCTAAAGATTGGTGCCCTGGTGTAAGATTTGGTCAAGTTTAGGTCATTTGTTATAAAGGATGGCAGTCTAGGCTTTAGGAACAATTTGTCTTGGAAAGAGATAAAGTTTTGGCAGGGACGATAACATAGGATTGGCATAACATTGTGTTCTGGGATTGAACAATTCAGCAGATATTGGCAGGGACTTGGCAATGGATGTGTACTGATTATTTAGTTAATGCCATGGATCTATGCTTTGGACAGTGGAAGTAACCATCCTCTGGGAAGGAGAAAGGCTACCTATTTCCTGGACATTGTACAGCCATCCATTCTCTGGCCTGGGGGTCTCAACCAGCAACAATAACAACAATGAGAATGTCTACATAATGGTATTTGATTTCCTGATTGCACTGCATGGTGACCCACAATGTTTAAGACAATTCACTTCCATTATCTTCTTTGAGCTCCAAACTGCCCTGTGAGAGGGATGAATCTTTCCCTTACAGGTGAATCAATTGAGGTACGAAAAGAAGCATCTAACAGCTAAGAGGTAAAAGTCAAACCTGGTCTGCCTCTATATTCCATACTTTCACCACTGTACTCAAGATTTGGTTTTACTCATTATAAACCCAAGATGCTGCAATGAAGTATGGTACTTCCCATTTACAGATAGAGAAAGTGGGGTATAATAGGCCACATGGACTAGGTCTTTACTAATGAATTGAGGCAGACAATTGAGTACTTTTTCAGGAAAAGTTCCCACTTTCATTAGATGTATCCTAAGGTGCATCAGAATCCCCTAGAGGGCTTGTTAACCACAATTACTGGGACGTATTCCCAGAGAATGTGATTCAATAAGTTTCGGGAGGGATAGTAAATTTGCATTTTCAACAAATTCCCAGGTGATGTTGCTGGTTCAAGAGGCCACACTTTGAGAGCCACTGTTGTAGACAAAACATTAGTTTAATGAATGGCTTATGGCATCAAGCTTTCAGGCCACTAGAATAAAGCAGTTAGAGAAACCTGGATATCCAAGGCCCTAGGCAGTCTCTGTGAAATTTACTTAATGCTACACACTACCTTCATCTCCGCATAGGCCCCAGCAAAGACAGTGATGAGGGCATAGACCATGGAGTCAGACAGATTGGATACATCTTTCTAGTTACATAACCTCAAGAAAGTCATATGGCCTCTCTGAGCCCCAGTTTCTTCATTTCTAAAATTGGAGCAATGAAGCAGCTTTATAAGGCTGTTGTGAAGCTCATGTAAGCTAACACATGCAAAAGCCCTTTGAAAACTAGAAGGTTTTGCATCAGTGGCAAAACATTTTAAAAAAGAGTAGCAAAGTTCTTCTGGATCACCTCTCCTTTTTGACATTTTAAGATTCCTTGGGTACCTTGTCTTTTGTTGCAAAATGTGGCAGGGAGGAAAGTCTGCAAGTGGCTATAGAGGAGCCAACCTGGACTCTGCAGATGTTTATTCACTCCTCTTGACACTGGCTAAAATTCAAGTCCCCCAGGTTCTTAGTGTTGGATGCTTTTAATTTGATGTCTCCACCAGCCAATGTGACCTCATTCTCAGAAACTGAGAAATTCAGATGGCCCTGCAATTCTCACTACTCAGTCTTCATTTTTGAAGATTGGGTCTTTGAAGGAAATTAGCACTTCCTTAAGAGGTAGGCAGCAGATACAGCCTTTTACAATTGTGCTAAATTGTTCTCTGCTAGAGGGTGGAATGGAAAGGCAACCAAACTGGAGTCAGGAAAGCTGGATCGTATACCATGTTCTGCAACTGACTCACTGTATATCCGTGTATAAATCCCTTCTGCTCTTTAGACCTCAATATTTTGTCTATAACAACAGGTACCGAGATTCATGGGTCTTGAAGGGCCCTTCAGGATCTGAATTCTAGGATCATCAGGACAGCAGACTTGCTCCTAGCCTTGGCAATATGTCTGGGCTCACTATGTGACATTGAGACATCACTACTCATCTCTGAGCCTTAGTATCATCATATACAACCTTGAGAATAATTATAAACCATGACTTAACTCCCTTCCAATGTTTGTATCAAGGATCAAATATGTAGTATTCAAAGTTTATTTGTATATCTGATGATGATTAGTATCCAGAATATATAAATAACTCCTACAGCTGAACAAAAAGTAAACTGATTAAAAATGGACAAAGGAGGGGCTGGCCCCGTGGCCGAGTGGTTAAGTTCGCGCACTCCGCTGCAGGCGGCCCAGTGTTTCGTTGGTTCGAATCCTGGGCGCGGACATGGCACTGCTCATAAAACCACGCTGAGGCAGCGTCCCACATGCCACAACTAGAAGGACCCACAACGAAGAATATACAACTATGTACCAGGGGGCTTTGGGGAGAAAAAGGAAAAAAATAAAATCTTTAAAAAAAAAATGGACAAAGGACTTGAATAGATATTTCTCCAAAGATATACAAATAGCCAATAAACACATGAAAAGATGCTTAACATCATTAATCATCAGTAATAATGCAAATCAAAATCATAGTGAGATCCATTTCACACCCATTAGGATGGTTACTAACAAATAATCAGAAAATAACAAGCATTGGCAAGGATGTGGAAAAATTTGAACTTTTGTGCACTGTTGGTGGGATTGTAAAGTGGTGCAGTCACTATGGAAAACAGTATGGCAGTTCCTCAAAAGATAAAAAATGGAATTACCATGTGATCCAGCAATTCCTCTTATGGGTATTAACCCCAAAGAATTGAAAGCAGGTCTTGAAGAGATATTTGTACACACATGTTCATAGTGGCATTATTTACCATAGCCAAAAGATTGAAGCAACACAACTATCCATTGATGGGTGAATGAATGAATGGGTAAACCAAATGTGCTATATACATACAATGGAACATTGTTCAGTATTAAAAACAAAGGAAATAGTGACACATGCTACAGTACAGATGAACCTTGAAGACATTATGCTAAGTGAAATAAGTCACTCACACAAAAGACAAATACTGTCTGATTCCACTTATATGAGGTACCTAGAGTAGTCAAATTCATAGAAGCAGAAAGTAGAATGGAGGTTACCAGGGACTGAGGGAGGAGGGAATAGAGAGTAATTGTTTATGAATACAGGGTTTCAGTTTCACAAAAGGAAAAGAGTTCTGGAGATGAATGGTGGTGATGGTTGCACAATGTGAATGTACTTAATACCATAGAAATATACGCTTAAAATGGTTAAGATGGTAAATTTTGTGTTATGTATATTTTACCACAAGTAAAATAATAAACAAATTTCTTTGAAAACTGAAAACTGCTCTACAAATTTGGGAATCTGATTTGAATTTCAAATATAGCAATTTTCTTTAGATCTTGGGAAACATAGCTTCACATTCATTCATTTTAGGACCAAACCAACTGAGGCTTTAAAAAAGGCCCAGGGCCTCCTCCTGCTTTGGGCTATTTCTCAAGAAAGGCTAAATACCTCAAGATTATATTAGGTAATTATATATAAAGGCTAATTTCTTAAGGCTAATTATCTCAAGATTGTATGTTCTTTCTAATCCCTTCACAGTATATAAGGTGACAGAGTGATATGATGAGCTGGAAACCAAGGAGCTAAACTGCCAGGTTGAAAACTCAAGGCTTGAAAAATGCCATGGACTTGTTTAAAGACAACCTGTACAGAGAATTAGAGAATTAACCCTAACATTGTTGTAACAGACAACTTGACTATGACAGGAAATGGAGATGACAAGAAGCTATCACTCTATGTCCTTACATCTTCCTATCCCCAGCTGCCCACCTGCCCTTCCCATAGGTGTGGCCAATTCCTCTTGGCCCAAATGTACCTGGTCATTTTTGCACATAGAGGACTTTTCCCAGAAGAGCCTGGGACATGGGCTTGGCCTGTCTCGGTCATAGGAAAAATGGTTCTGAGGTTAGTGCATTGGTTCTTCAAATTTAGTGAGCATCAGAACCACCTGGAGGGCTGTTAAATGATAAATGACTGGGCGTCACACCTAGAGTTTCTGATTGAGTAGGTCTGGAGTGGGGCTAAGAACTTATATTCTCACAAGTTCCAGGTAGTGCTGATACTGTGACTTGGGACCACAATTTAGAAGCATTGTGTCAGAGAACTTTAAGTCCAGCTGGGGTGATTCTTCCCAGCATAACTGCAGTTCCTTGATGCCCAGCTGCAAACTCAGCCCTGCCCCCATAACAAGGACCAATCCTTACCTAAGCTTGGCCTATTACCTTCTTGGCCTATCAATATGAGGCCTTCCCATTGCTGCCCTAGACTCTGTCTCAGGTCCAGTCTCCCTTTTTCAAGCTTTCTCTGCTGCTTCTAGTAATTCCTCACCTTATTTTATGGTATGATAGAGCTAGCTCACTCTGGCTGCGAAAACCAGTTGTGCACATTTCTTCCCAACTCCATGTTCAATTGTGTAAATGTTTATACCACAGAAATTGGCAAACATGGCAAATCAGTGCTGTTTCCTCCCTGGAGAGCCGGTTGCTAAACTGCATCCCATTAGCACCATTGCCAACTGACTTTCTGGATTGTAACTTATGTGTCTGCCAAACTGAACCTGATTTGGCTGATTTTATAGTGAAACAGTTCCTGGGGTGTGTGGTTCCAGGTTCTAGCCCCTCTCAATCTCTATGATGTACTTTTGAGATATGACTAAGGAGAGAGAAGAGCCAGGTCCCAAGTGCTCTTGGCTCTTGGTATTACATGGATTTTCCTGGTTCTTAGCACAGTGCTAGACACACCATAAAGTCAATCTATGAAAAAGAAATTAACATGGTGCAGAAAATGGTAGGTATTTTCATATCTATTAACTCCATTATTTCATTGAATCCTTATTTCAGCTCTGTGAGGTACGGGTTATTGATTCTACTATACAGATAAGAAAACTGAACATCAGAGACGTTAAATAAATTGTCCAAGGTCACATAACTAGTAAGTAGCAAAGTGTGGATTTTTACTTAAATATGTCTGACTCCAAAGTAGGGACGCTTTCTAGTCAGCAAATATTTACTAAGAACTTCAGAAAAGACTTCCTGCCTGAAACCATGGGACTATGCTACCAAAGCTCTTAACTTATAGAAGAATTTAACTGCCTCTGAAGTTAAGACTAAAACCTAAGCTAAGGACAGAGTTCCCACTGACTCCATGTTCTGTGGGCTCATGTTGCAAAAAGCAGTAAATGAAGAACAAGTTTTTGAGAAGTGTGGTGGGGTCCCTATTTCTTGGTGATATTTGAGAATGTGTTAGATACGTATTTTCCTGTACTGGGTTTGCAAGATTCTGCCTGGGGCAAACTCTGGAACTTTCATGTTGAAACACAAGGCTGGGAATTGTGGGATCAGAGAACTGAAACTAAAAAGGTACAATGAAACCAGAACAAGTGCAAAGTCTTGCCACTGGAACCCAAAACCAAATACTTAAGGCTGTAGAGGCAGGGCTCAGCCACATTCTTGTTTTTAATTTCAAATTCCAATTGTTCATTGCTGGTATGTAAGATGGTAATCGACTTTTGTATATTAACCTTTTATCTTGCAATCTTGTTATAGTCATTTATTAACTCCAGGAGTTTTTTGGTTGATTCTTTGGGATTTTCTACACATAAAATCGTGTCATCTGCCAACAAAGATAGGTTTATTTCTTCCTTCCCAATCTGTATACCTTTTATTTCCTTTTATTGTCTTATTACATTAGTTAGGACTTCAGGTATGATCTTGAATAGGAAGGGTGAGAGGGGACATCCTTGACTTATTCCTGGTCTTCACAGGAAAGCAAATAGTGTCTTTCCATTCAGTATGATGTCAGCTGTAGGTTTTTTGTAGATGTTCTTTATCAAGTTGAGGAAGTTCCCCTCTATTCCTGGTTTGATGAAAGGTTTTATCATAAAGGGATGTTGTATTTTGTCAAATGCTTTTTATGCATTTATTGATATGATCTTATGACTTTTCATCTTTACTTTGCTGATGTGATACAGTAATTGATCATGAAATGTTTAACCAGCCTTGCATAATTGTAGTAAATCCTGCTTGGTCATGGTGTATAATTCTTTTTATACATTGTTTTATTTGATATGTCAATATTTTGTTAAGGATCTTTGCACTTAAGAGAGATACTGGTCTGTAGTTTTCCTTTTTTGTAATTTCTTTGTTTGGTTTTGATATTAGGGTAATACTGTCCTCGTAGAATGAGTTAGGAAGTATTCCCTCTGCCTCTATTTTCTCAAAGACATTGTGGAGAATTTGTATAATTTCTTCCTTAAATGCTTGGTAGAATTTATGAGTGAATCCATCTAGGCTTGCTAATTTCTCTTTTGAATGGTTATTAATTATTAATGTAATGTGTTTAATAGATTTATGCCTATTTAGGGTATCTATTTCTTCTTGTGTCAGTTTTGGTACATTGTGTCTTTCAATAAATATGTCGATTTCATCTAGGTTATCAAACTTGTGCGCATTGAGTTGTTTATATTATTCATTTATTATGCTTTTAATGTCCATGGGATCAACAGTAATAGTTCCATTTTCATTTCTGACATTAGTTATCTGTGTCTTTTCTTTTTTTCTTAGTTAATCTGGCTAGGGGTTTACCAATTTTATTCATTGTTTCAAAGAACCAGTTTTTGGTTTTCTTGATTTTCTCTACTGATTTCCTGTTTTCAATTTCTTTAGTTTCTGTTCCAATGTTTATTATTTATCTTATCCTGCTTACTTTGGATTTAATTTGCTCTCCTTTTTCTTGAGGTGGAGGCTTAGATTATTTATATCTTTCTCATTTTCTAATATATGCATTTAATGCTATTAATTTTGCTCTAAACATTGCTTTTGCCTCATCCCACAAATTTTGATACGTTGTATTTTCATTTTCATGTAGTTCAAAATCTTTTAAAGTATCTCTGAGACTTCTCCTTTGACCCATATGTTATTTAGATATGTGGTATTTAATCTCCAAGTATTTTGGTGTTTTCCAGCTATCTTTCTGTTATTGATTTCTAGTTTAATTTCATTGTCATTTGAGAGCATACTTCATGAGATTTTTATTCTTTTAATTTTTTAAGGTGTATTTTAAGGACCAGAATGTGGTACATCTTGGTGAATGTTCCATGTGAGCTTGAGAATAATGTATATTCTGCCATTGTTGGATGAAGTGCTCCACAACTGTCAACTAGATCCAGTTGATTGATGGTGCTATTCACTTCAACCATGTCCTTATCGATTTTCTGTCTGCTGGATCTGTTAACAGAAAGGTGTTGAAGTCTTCAACTATAATATTGAATTCATCTTTTTCTCTTTGTAGCTTTATTGGTTTTTATCTAGTGTATTTTGATGTTCTGTGGTTAGGCATATACAAGTTAAGGAATCTTAAGTGTTCTTGGAGAATTGACCCCTTTATTATAACGCAATGCCTCTCTTTATTCTTCATAATTTTCCTTTCTCTGAAGTCTGGTTCGTCTGAAATTAATATAGCTACTCCAGCTTTCTTTTGGTTAGTGTTAGCATGGTACATTCTTCCTCATCCCTTTACTTTTATCTATGTCTTTATATTTAAAGTGGGTTTCTTGTAGCAACATATAGTTGTGTCTTGTTTTTTTTAACCACTCTGACAGTCCCTGTCTTTAAATTGGTGTATTTAGACCACTGATATTTAAAGTAATTATTGATATTGTTCAATAAATATCTACCATATTTGCTGCTATTTTTCTATTCATTGCTTTTGGGTTGTTTTTGTCTTTCACTCTTTTTCTGCCATCTCTGGTTTTTATTTTCTTTTTTCACCTTCTCTGCTTAAAATAAACATTTTATATAATTCTGTTTTCTCTTTTAGCATATCAAATATACTTCTTTTTCCTTTTTTTTAGTGGCTTCCCTAGAGTTTGCATTATACATTTACAACTAATCCAAGTTCGCTTTCAAACAACACTATACTACCTCACAGGTAGTGTAAGTACTTTATAACAAAGTGTTTCTAATTCTCACCTCATGTCCCTTATCACACTGTTGTTATTCATTTCAATTATCCATAAGCTATAATTACTGAATGCATTATTGGTATTATTATTTTGAACAAGCTATTATCTGTTAAATCAATTAAGATTAAAGAAACAAGAGATTTTATTTTATCTTCACTTATTCCTTCTCAAATGCTCTTCCTTTTTTATGTAGATTTGAGTTTTTCACCTAATAATTTCCCTTCTTTCTCAAGAACTCCTTTTAACATTTCTTGCAAGGCAGGTCTACTGGCAACAAATTCCCTCAATTTTTTTTTTTGTCATAGAAAGTCTATTTCTCCTTTACTTTTATTTTTTGAGGAAGATTAGCCCTGAGCTAACATCTGCTGCCAATCCTCCTCGTTTTGCTGGGGAAGATTGGCTCTGAGCTAACATCTGTGCCCATCTTCCTCTATTTTATATGTGGGACACCTGCCACAGCATGACTTGATACATGGTGCATAGGTCTGCACCCAGGATCTACCAGGCCACCGAAGTGGAACGTGCGAACTTAATCACTGCGCCACCGGGCTGGCCCCTATTTCTCCTTTACTTTTGAAGGATAATTCCATTGGATACAAATTCAAGAGGGTGTAGGTTTTTGTCTTTCAATACTTCAAATATTTCACTCCATTGTCTTCTTGCTTGTTTTGTTTCTGAGAAGTCTGGCGTAGTTTTTATTCTTGCCTATAGGTAAGGTGATTATTTCTCTGGCTTCTTTAAAGACTTTCTCTTTGTCCTTGATTTTCTGAAGTTTTAATATGCTTAATATGCTGGGTGTAGATTTATTTTTGTTGTTTCTATTTATCCCACTTGGTGTTCTCTGAGCTTCCTGGATCTGTGGGTTTGTGCCTGACACTAATTTTGGAAGATTCTCAGTCGTTATTGCTCCAAACATTTCCTTTGTTTTTTTCTCTCTTTTTTCTCCTTCTGGTATTTTCATTACATGTATGTTACACCTTTTGTAATTGTCACACAGTTCTTGAATATTTTATTCCATCTTTTCCATTCTTTTTTCTCTTTGCATTTTAATTTTGGGAATTTTATTGGCATTTCTTCAAGCTTACTGATTCTTTCCTCAGTTGTGCCTAGTCTATTAATGAGCCAGTCAAAGACATTCTTCATTTCTGTAAGAGAATTTTTGATATCTTTGATTTCTAGTACTTCTTGTTCATTTTTTCTTAGCACTTCCAACTTCCTGCCTGCATTACTCCTCTGTTCTTGCATGTTGTACACTTTTCCCATTAGCGTCCTTAGCATAGTAATCAGTGCTATTTTAAATTCCAAGTTTGATAATTCCAACATTTTTGTCATATCTGATTCTGGTTCTGATGCTTCCTTTGCCTCTTCAAATACATTTTTGTCATTTAATATATCTTGTAATTTTTTTTTGAAAACTTAACATGATATACTGAGTAAATAGAACTGAGGTAAATAGGCCTTTAATATGAGGTTCTATGTTTATCTGACTAGGAGTTAGGCTGTGCTTACCCTTTGCTATAGTTGTAGCTGTCAGGCTAAAATTTCCTCTGGTATCCTTGTTCTTTGTCTCCTCTATTGTCTGGGTTTCCCTAGAGAATTCTTAAATAAGGTATGAGAAATGCAGTTCTTTCCGTTTTAAGCCCATTGTTATACAAGAGCTCTATCAATGTGGTAGGAAGGTGTGGGGAGAAGAGCATTCTGTGGTCCATGATTATGTTTCAGCATTTTATTGAACCTGTATCCCTGAGCTATAACTTTCAGAAATTCTTCTTATTCCCCTTCCCCCTTAGGTGAGGCAGGAAGGCTAGATGGGGCTGGATTGTGGTACATCCCTTCACTCATTTGGAAAGCTAGAGGTGGCTGGAGTTGTGTATTTGCCCCTCCATAGGTCAGGTAGGCTTTGGTAAAATAAGTTTCCTTGAGGGCAGATCTTTTTAAGAGAATGGAATGCTCTACACTTTTTTTTTTTCAAAATGGCTACTTTTCCCCTCTCGTGCTGGAAGCACAAAGGTATTTTTCTCTGATCCTTATTGTGAGAACCTGGACCTGGTAGGCCTCCTGGAACTAAAATGTATGCAAATGTGGTGGTCCTCTTAAGGCTTGGCTTCCCTGAAATTTTTAATTTCAAGCTTGTCCACACTGAGCTTTCAGTAATTAATCAATTACAGATTATATTTTCCTACCCAGCTGTTTGTTCCCACGAATGTTTATGTTCTTGGGCTTCTTCTCTGGTAAGCTGCAATTCTCTGTATCCTCCTGCCTGTATCTCCAATTTTTATGCTTTTCCCTGTGAACTCAATTCTCTGATAGATCAAAGAAGGGATTTTCAGCATTTTTATTCCTGTGTAGATGGGAGTGACAATTTCTAAGCTCCTTATTTTTCTGACTAGAAACCAGAAGTCAACCAAATCCTTGTGAAGGAGACTTAGGGGTTCTAGTTGGTCAGATACAGACAGTGTGTTTTGGCTGACTCCAAAACCAAAATGCTCTTGAGCTGATTAATAGACATGTATAACCTAGACAGAAAGAAGTCCTCTGCCGTGGTCAAACTCCCTTGGAGGACCACACAGCTCTAGGATCCTCTACTTTAAGGGTGACAACAGAAAAATAGGAGCATGTCCATAGGGGAGAGAGCATCCTGGGGGTGCATCTGAAACCCAGGTCCCATGAAAATGGCTAAAAAGCTAAAAGTGATTAGATTGAAGCAGAGAAGTCTGAGTGGGTGCGAGTGCTGTTCTCAGACTTCTGGAAGGCTGCCCTAGGTCAGAATGAGCAGGTAGGGTCTGTGTGGCCCCCAGGGATAAAATGGATACTTTTGGATGAAACCCACAGACATATTTTAATTAATTATAATGGCAAATAAAGAACTTTTCTAACTATCTCAGCTGTGCATGGAAGGAATAGGCTACTGTGGAATGTAATGAGATCCCATCATTGGAGATATTCACAGAGAGGTGAAATTCTATCTTCATGGTGATTTAAATATCAAATGAGCATGGTGGGGCTTGAATTGATTACCTAGTATCTTTCAATTCTGAGTTCCTGTGGTACTAGTGGAAAGGACATTTGGGTGGAGAGTGAGAGATCATGACTACAGTCATAACAATGCCTTTTCCTAGCTGAGTGACTTCGGTTAAGCACTCTTTTCTCACTGGATCTCAGTGCATTCCTTATAAAGTGAGGTTATTAGACTAGATGATCTTAGAGGGAACTTTCCAGATCTTTGTGAGTCCTTGATTATATAAAGGCAATTTGGAAGTGGTCTAGAAACCAGAGAAGCCAGGATATTACCAGAGGAGATTTGGAGGCAAATCCTAGTTGCCACTGCCCTGAAGCTAGGCATGTATAGCCATTGACTTGAGAGACTTGCCAAATGAGAGCATTGACTCAGTATCTCTGGCATCCCCTTGGCTACCAACCCACCACCTCACCTTTCCCCTAAATCTACAACCTCTTACCCTGCAACCTTAAGCTCAGTACTTTCCTGGAGACCCTGAGATTGACTCTGCCCCAGTTACTGGGGCATCTTCCTTGGCTTTCTTGGCCCTTATTTGGATCAACTTGTACCCTTCTGCAGACTTTGACTCCTGGTTTTCTGTTAACAGAGGCTATTGGGAGTAATCTGGTAGAAATGAAAAAGTCCTGGGGCAGTGTCAAGGTGGTGGCATAGGCAGACTCTGAACATACTTCCTACCAGGGGCACAGTAAATTTACAACTACAACTTGGAACAATTACCCCTGAGAGAGAACTGAAAACTGGATAAAAAGAACCCCCACAAAAAGGGATAGTGCTGATTGAAGTGGACGAGGCAGAAATTGATTTCTGGAGCGGAAAAACCCACCTCCTAGCTACAGCAGTTCATAGGGGCCAGGAGCAATCTTAAGTTACAATGCCTTCCCTGGAGGAGTGGGGAATATGAGTGGGGGAGTGTTACCGCTATAAGCACCTTTTGGAATCAGCACAACCGAGACAAGTGTCATAATATCTAGCTTTTCTGGCCATTAACTACAACGGGAATACCCCCAGAAAAACCACCACACATGTGAGGGGGAAAAAATAAGCCTGCTCTTAAAGGGCCCATGCATAAATTCACCTGTTTCAGAAAGCAACCTAAAATTGCCAAAAGGAAAGGTTCACAGTCCCTTGGTGAAAGGAGACATACTTGAGAGGCTCTGGGTGCATCTGCATGAGAGCTGAGGCCTCCCCAGAGACTGAGACATTGAGAGCAGCCATTACTGTTACCTAGTACAGGCATGCTGACACAGACATTGGCAGATGCCATTGGAGTTCTTCCCCTGGCCTGTTAGCCCAGGGGTCTGCCCCACCCACTAGAGGATCAATTCAATCCAGCTCAGCCAGGGCAGGCAGCTCGCCCTAGGGACTGGCACCACCCAACAGCAAGCCCTTGGGCAACTTGTGGGTCCACATATGCTGGGGGCCTGGAACCTCCATAGCCAGGTGAGTGGGTCCAACTCTATGGAGCAGGGTGTGTGTGAGGAGCAGGTGGAGTGTGTGGGGCATTAGTGGAGTGTGTGAGGCTTCTGGAATGTGGTGACTGGGACTGCTTCAGTGGGTTTGGGTGTGAGCATGGGGAAAGACTGTGTTGATGGGCTGTGTGGCCTTGTGGTCAGCGGGACTTTTCAGCTGCAGCAGACTTGTGCTTCTCAAACATCCACGTATGGGATCAGCTTCAACTCCCAAAGCCTGAAACAAATGGGTGCTCCTATTACTGGGGCCGACCCCACTCAGCTGCAATCCTGAGAGAGCTGACAACAGCCTTGCAGCCCGGAAGCCTACAGCAATTGTAGCCCCAGATCCTAGCAATCAGCCACACTGGGGGCCTACTTACTTAACAGAAAATATCAAGAAGATATCAGCGGACTTCTCAATAGAAACCTTACAGACTAGAAGGGCGTGGCATGATATATTTAAAGTGCTGGAAGGAAAAAAACCTACAGCCAAGAGTATTCTACCTGGCAAGATTTTCATTCATAGTGGAAGGAGAGATGAATTTCTCAGACAAGCAAAAACTAAAGGAGTTTATCAGCAAGAAACCAGCCTTACAAGAGTTGCTAAAGGGACTCATTGAAGTGGGAAAGAGAAGACCACAAATAGGAATAAGAAAATTATCAAAAAATAAATAAAATAAAATCACCAGTAGTGCCAAATATACTGTAAAGGTAGCAGCTCAACCACCTATGAAGCTAAGATGAAGATCAAAAGACAAAAGTACTAAAATTATCTATTTCCATGATAAGAGGGTAACAGATACACATGCACAAAAAGAGAAATTAGATATGATATCAAAAACAGAAAATGTGGGAGGATGGGAGTAAAAGAGTAGAACTTTTAGCAAGAGGTCAAAATAAAGAGACCATCAAGTTAATATAGATTGCTATATATGTAGGTTGTTATATATGAACCTCATTGTAATCACAAACCAGAAACATACAATAAATACACAAAAAATTAAGAGAAAGCAACTCAAACATAATACTAAAGAAAGCCATCAAACCACAAGGGAAGAGAGCAAGAGAAGAAGAAAGGAACAGAGAAGAACTACTAAAACACACAAAAAAATTAACAAAGTGGTGATAAGCACATTTAATCAAAGCTACTTTAAATGTCAATGTATTAAATGCTCCAATCAAAAGGCATAGGGTGGCCAATTGGATAAAAACACAAGACCCATGTATATGCTGCATACAAGAGACACACTTCAGACCTAAAGACACTCACAAACTGAAAGTGAAGGGATGGAAAAAGGTACTCCATGCAAATGGCAATGAAAGGAAAGCTGGTGTAGCAATACTTATATCAGACAAAATAGACTTTAAAACAAGAATTTTAACAAGAGACAAAGAAGGGCACTAGATAATGATAAAGGGAAAAATCCAACCAGAGGATATAGCACTTGTAAATATCTATGCACCCAACAGAGGAGCACCTAAATATATAAAGCAATTATTAAAAGAAATAAAAGGAGAAATAGACAGTAACACAATAATAAGAGGAGACTTTGACACACCACTTACGTGAATGGATAGATCAATCAAACAGAAAATCAATAAGGAAACATTAGCCTTAAGTGTCTCATTGGACCAGATGGACATACCAAATGTTCCATCCAAATACTGCAGAATTCACATTCTTTTCAAATGCACATGGAACATTCTCCATGATAGATCACATATTAGGCCACAAAACTAGTCTCAATAAATTCGAGAAGATTGAAATAATCCCAAGCATGTTTTCTGACCACAATGGTATGAAACTAGAAATCAACTACAGGAAGAAAATCAGGAAAGCCACAAATATGTGGAGATTAAACAAAATGCTACTGAACAATGATTGGGTTAATGAAGAAATCAAAGGAGAAATCAAAAAATACCTGGAGACAAATTAAAATGAAAATACAACGTGCCAAATTTTATGGGATACAGCAAAAGCAGTTCTAAGAGGAAAGTTTATAACAATTCAGGCCTATCTCAAAACACAAGAAAAATCTCAAATAAACAGTCTAACAGTGCACCTAAAGAACTGTAAAAAGAAGAAACAAAGCCCCAAATCAATAAAAAGAAGGAAATAATAAAAATCCGAGCAAAAATAAATGAAATAGAGATTTAAAAAACAATAGAAAATAATCAATGAAACGAAGAGCTGGTCCTTTGAGAAGATAAGCAAACTTGACGAACCTTTAGCTAGACTCACCAAGAACAAAAGAGAGAAGGCTCAAATAAATAAACTCCGAAATGAAAGAGGAGAAATTACTATGGACATCTCAGAAATACAAAAGCTTACAAGAGAATACTATGAAAAGCTATATGCTAAACAAATTGGATAATCTAGAAGAAATGGACAAATTCTTAGAATCATACGACCTTCCAAAACTAAACCAACAAGAAATAGAGAATCTGAATAGATCAATCATCAGTAAAGACTTTGAAAGAGCAATCAAAAACCTCCCAAAATATAAAAGGCCAGGGCCAGACTGCTTCCCTGCTGAATTCTACCAAACATTCAAGGGAGACTTAATACCTATCCTTCTCAAACTGTTCCAAAAAACTGAAGAGGAGAGAGAGCTTACAACCTCATTCTATGAAGCCAACATTACCCTGATACCAAAAGTAAAGAAGGACAGCACAAAAAAATAAAATTACAGGTCAATATACCCGATGAATGTCAATGCAAAAATCTTCAACAAAATACTAGCAACTCAAATATAACACATTAAAAGGATCATACAACACAGTCAAGTGGGGTTTATCCCAGGGATGCAGGCATGGTTCAACATCCACAAATCAATCAACGTAACACACCACATTAATAAAGTGAAGAACAAAAATAACTTGACCATCTCAATAGATGTAAAGTATTTGACAAGATCCAGCATGCATTTGTGACAAAAATTCTTAATAACATTGGTATAGAAGGAAAGTATCTCACCATAATAAAGGCCATATATGAGAAAGCCACAGTTGATATCATTCTCAATTGAAAAAGACAGAAAACTGTCCCTCTAAGAAGAGGAAACAGACGATGATGTCCACTTTCAACACTCTTAGCCAGAGCAATCAGGCAAGGAAAAGAAATAAAATGGGTGCAAATTAGAAAGGAAGAAGTGAAACTGTCACTATTCGCAGATGACCTGATTTTACATATAGAAAACCCTAAAGAATCCAACAAAATCTTTTAGAAATAATAAATGAATATGTTGAATTTGCAGGATACAAAATCAACATACAAAAATGAGTTGTATTTCTATACACTAACAACTAAGTAACAAAGAGAAATTAAGAATACAATACCATTTACAATTGCAACAAAAAGAACAAAATACCTAGGATAAACTTAACCAAATAGGTGAAAGATCTGTACACTGAAAACTATAAAGCATTGTTGAAAGCAATTGAAGAAGATGCAATGAAATGGAAAGATATTGTGTGCTCTTGAACTGGAAGAATCAATATAGTTAAAATGTCCATACTTCCTAAAGCAATCTACAGATTCACTGCAATCCCTATGAAAGTTCCAATGACATTTTTCACAGAAAAAGAACAAAGAATCCTAAAATTTATACGGAACAACAGAAGTCACCAAATAGCCAAAGGAATGCTGAGAAAAAAGAACAAAGGTGGAGGTATTACACTGCCTGATTTCAAAAGATATTACAAAGCTATAGTAATCAAGACAGCTTGATACTGGCACAAAAACAGACACTCAAATCAATGGAACAGAATCAAGTGTCCAGAAATAAACCCACACATCTATGGACAGCTAATTTTCCACAAGGGAGTCAAAAACATATCATGGAGAAAAGAAAGTCTCTTCAATAAATGGTGTTGGGAAAACTGGACAGCCACATGCAAAAGAATGAAAGTAGACCATTATCCTACACCATACACAAAAATTAACTCAAAATGGAATAAAGAGTTGAATGTAAGACCTGAAAACAAGAAAGTTCTAGAAGAAATCATAGGCAGTACCATCTTCATCTTCGGTCTTAGCTACATACTTTCAAGTACTATGTCTGACCAGGAAAGGGAAACAATAGAAAAAACAAAGAAATGGGACTAACTCAAACTAAAAAACTTCTGCTCAGCAAAGGAAACCATCAACAAAATGAAAAGACAACCTAACAACTGGGAGAAGATATTTGCAAACCATATATCTGATAAGGAGTTAATATGCAAAATATACAAAGAACTCATACATCTCAAAAACAAAAAACTAAAAATACAATTAAAAAGTGGCAAAAGATCTGAACAGACATTTATCCAAAGAAGATATACAAAAGGCACATGAAAAGATGTTCAATGTCACTAATTATTAGCGAAATGCAAATCCAAACTACCATGAGATATCACCTCTCTCCTATCATAGTGGCTATTATTAACAAGACAGGAAATAAGTGTTGGAGAGCATGTGGAGAAAAGGAAACTCTCACACACTGTTTCTGGGAGTGCAAACCCGTGCAGCCCCTATGGAATGAAAATTCCTATGGAAATCCCTCAAAAAGTTAAGAATAGAACTACCATGTGATCCAGCTATTCCACTGCTGGGTATTTATCCAAAGAATATGAAAACATGAATGCATAAAGATATATGCCCGTCTATGTTCACTGCAGCATTATTCGCAATATCCAAGACTTGGAAGCAACCTAGGTGCCCATCAAGGGACGAATAGATAAGAAGATTTGGTATATATACACAATGGAATACTACTCAGCCATAAGAAAGGATGAAGTCTTGCCATTTGTGACAATATGGATGGACCTTGAGGGTTTTATGCTAAGTGAAATAAGTAAGAGGAAGAACGTCAAATACCATGTGATCTCACTCTTAAATAGAAGATTAAAAGAACAACAAACAAACACACAGAGACAGAGATTGGATTGGTGGTTACCAGAGGGTAATGGAGGAAGGAGCAGGGTGAAAGGGGTGATTAGGCACATGTGTATGATTATGGAGTATAATTAGTCTTTTGAGGATGAACATGATGTAATCTATACAGACATAGAAGTATGTTTTTGTACACCGAAAATTTATATAATGTTGTAACCAAATATTGCTGCAATTAAAAAAATGATAACCATGGGACCGGCTGGGTGGCACAGCAGTCTTGTTTGCATGTTCTGCTTCAGTGGCCCAGGGTTTGCTGTTTCAGATCCCTGGTGCAGACCTACACATTGCTTATCAAGCCATGCTGTGGCAGGCATCCCACATATAAAGTAGAGGAAGATGGGCACAGATGATAGCTCAGGGCCAGTCTTTCTCAGCAAAAAGAGGAGGATTGGTAGCAGATATTAGCTCAGGGCTAATCTTCCCCCAAAAATAATGAAATAAAATTATAACCAATCCCTCACAGCGGAAAAAAGCTTCATATAGTGGGGATATGTAATAAATTTCAGAGAAACTTTCTATCTCAGTTAGTTAAAAAAAGAAGAATGAAACAAGTAATTCTGTAAAATACAAAGGACAAATCTTATTCATTTACTATGGGTACTTTTTGAGACTCCTCCCTTCTGGGTCTTACTTTCCTCCTCTGTAATATGAAAACCTGGGACTTGATCAATAGTTTTTAAACTATGTTTAGCAGGTCTATTCTTTATGTTGAAATGAAATCCTACATGGAATCTTAGTATATGTAGACGCAAGTGGTATTTTATTAGTTTTACATGTGTTTTACAAGCTCATTGATTCCTTTATTCTACAAGTATGTATTGAGCACCTGGTTTGTGCTTGACATTGTTCTAGGTGTCAGTGGCATAGAGATAAGGAAGACAGACAAAAATCCCATGCTCTTATGGAAATTAAATTAAAGTAGGGTGAAATAGATAATATAATGTATAGTATTTCAAACAGTGATAAGTGCTATGGAAAAAAATAAGAAGTGAAAGAGAATAGAGAGTTATGGGAGAGTGGTGCCCTCTTTAATAGGATGATCAGGGAAGGCCTAATTGAGAAGGGAACATTTTTTAGCAAAACTTTGAAAGATGTGAGAATGCAGATATCTGGAGGAAGAGTATTCCAGGAGGAATACCAGCCAGTGCAGAGGTTCTGAGGCAGGAACATGTCTCTTGCTTTCTAGGAACATTGAGGAGGCCACTGTAGTTGGTGGAAGAGAGTTGTAGGAGAAGAGTTTGGAAAAGTCATGGGAAGGGGCATGTTTGTAGGTCATAGTAAAGACTACCATTGCTCTGAGTGAGATGGGAAGTCTTTGGAGGATTTTGAACAGGGAACTGACATGATCTGACTCATGTCTGAAAAAGACCACATTTCAATGAAGCTAATTTACTTATAATAAAGTCAATCCAAGTAAACAGGGAAGCAATTTTAACAAGCAAAGACATTTTTAAATAGACTTAGTGATAACAGGTTAGGCATCCAACTTTGTTTGAAGAATTTCATGAAAATTCTTATATGAACTGATAAGTAGAGGCTAACTTGTTAGAATCAGATATGAGCAGACACGTGCAGGCCTGAAGTTAAAAAAGCTAAGTGTTGAGCCTCAACCTTCCAAATCAATGCCATATTTGCAAAGAGTTTCAAATACGTAGAGATTGTTGTTTTTTAGTGAGATCTGCACAAAAATTAGGTTACTCAGAAGCCCAGGTTCGTGTGTTGGCATCTCAAATATATTAAAACTTCACCTAGAGTACATTTGAGTTTGCATATGTTTTTTTCATAAAGCATTTGAAACGTAATTTTGAATTTCAATGAAATTTTGAGGAAGAAGCTCTAGGTAACAGGAACCCAGTTTTAAAACTTCAGGACTAGATCATTCCTGTATGCATTACAAGCTCTGGGGTCATGATTCTAAGTCATATCACCTCTCTGAACCTAAGTTTCTTATTTGCAACATAGGGACATTAATTTCAGCTTATTTCATGGACTTCTTGTAGAGATTGCGGGCACTAGCATAACATAAGTCTTTATTGTTCAGCCTGGTTGAAGCAGTTTCAAATTATTAATAGGATTCAAGAGTGTAAAGCACATTATGGTTTAACAAGGACTTTCCCATATAGAAACTCATTTAATCATACAACCACCCTGTAAGACAGGGCAAACATCATCCATCCTCATATCACAGGTGAGAAATCTGAGTCTCAGAGAGGTAAAATAATTTGCACAAGCACAAACAGCTAGGAAGTGGAGCTAACCATACTTCTAGTGTTTGGTAGTATTAAATGGAAGGGGTAGGACTTGAATTTAGAATTTGAGTCTAAGTTAAGTATGTTTTACACTTTAGGGAGTTTAACCCTTTCACCCTTCCCCTGAGAGCATGCCATAGTTGTAGGCTCATCTTCCCTTCTCTCATAAAGTAGTACGGTATAGTGGAAAGAATGGAGAAGTCTGGGATTCCGATAGGGCTACATTTAGACTTTGGCTGTGCAACTGACTAGCTATGTATACAAAACAAGTCACTTCACCATCAAAGCCTCAGTTTTCTCACCCTTAAAATTAGGATACTTACATCTACCTCTCAAAGTGGATGTGTGAATATCATAAAGCAACAGACATTGGAAAATGGGCGTACTTTTTTATTTGACCCATCAATCTCACTTTTGGAACTTGACTCTCTAGAAATTAGAAGTGCACATACTTAAAGATAACCGCACAAGGATATTCATTACAGAAATTTATAGTAGCAAAAGCATACATATAATTCAATGGCCACCAATAGAGGACTTATTGAATAAACTAATAATAATGGAAAATGCTATGTAATCCTTAAGAAGGACAAAATGTAGTGACATAGAAAGATAAGTGAAAGAAGCAAATTTCAGAAGAATATGTATGAGTCAATTTTTCTTAAAATGTATATATGCCTATATAAGGATATGACTTGATATATGCAGACATGTCTCTATAAATTTACAAAAATATCAAGAAGGACTCATTCATTCATTTATTGAGTTCTTACTACAGACCAGACAATGATCTAGGTACTGAGGTTTCAGCAATACAAGAGAGACTTAAATCCCTGACCTCATGTAGTTTACATTTTCTTGGAGGTGGTGGGGGAGCAGATAATAATCATATAAACATATAAAATATATAGTACATCTGATGATGATAAGTGCTATGGATAAAAATAAAGAGTGAAGAGATCCAGAGTGCTGGGGGAAGAGCTGGCAATTTTAAATAGGATGATTGGGGAAAGCCTGTTTTACAGGGTGACATCTCATACATATCAAATTTTTAACACCGGTTACCTCTTGGGAGTGGAATGGGATATGGAGGAGGGCTTCTTTCACTGTTTAGTTTTAATTTGAGGGATTATGGCTGATTTTTAACTTTTGTGTTTTTCACAGCAAATATATGATAATGTGTTATTGTGTTTATCATATAGTAGCTGCTTAGGAAACATTAGTATCATCTTTCCTTTCTCTATTTATCTCTATTCTAGACTGATTAGAGTTTCTATCTTTTAATAGTGGAAAGAGAGAAGCATTCAGTCATAAACCTCTTGTCTTTTGATAAGAACAGTTCCAGACCTCCTCATCTAGACAGCAGATTCACATGTCCTGCACCACCCACGTTAAAGACAGTTCTGCTTTATCCATAAATGAAATCTGTGTAATTGAGAACTGAGAGGAGTTTATATTCTTTGGCTGGCCTGAACATTCCAATTCTAGCTTTCATCAACCAGTTTGATACAGAGAGAGGAATTTAATTGTCCAAGGCTGTATAGCTAGAATAGCAGAAGTGGGACTGAAATTTAGGCCTGTCAAGCATGTTCACAGCCTGTGTCCTTCACACTATGCTGTGCTGCCTCCCTCCATAAGGAACTCTCCACTCATGTCATTCCAATAACTCAACAGGCTCAGAGGATGGCAGGGGAGAATCTAGTGATAAATTCCTGAATCAAAGCTGGTAAGCACCACCCAAAAGCATCATAAAAATTTTTGAGAAGTTGAGTTGGCAGGGCCTTTTGAGATAATCTAATGTTATACACAGACAATGGCCAGCAGAGAAAAAACAAAAACTTGTTCAATATGATATGTCAGTTACTGGCAGAACTAAGACCTAGGTTTCCTAATATTTTAGTCCTTTTTTTCCTAGCATGCCATTCACTCATCCATTCATCCTTCCTTCCATCCACCCATTCAATGTACATTTATTTATTTAGTGTTCACTGTTTGAAAGACACAGAACAAGACAAACGTGATCCATGCATTCAAGGGGCTCCCAGTCTAGTGACTGTTTGATTCACTATACTTGGTAGTTTGATGAAAGAATGAGCAGGTTGTCCACTATCCAATCCCCATTTTCTATTCTCCTCATTCGATTACAGCTTAGTCTGGGATGAATGGCAGAAAGGAGATGCAGCAATTTGGCTTCATTATATTCAGAATCTGGTGCTATAGAGGGGTTTTGACCTATGTGAGGCCTGTTGGCTTAGTAGCCTAGTTGAGCTTTCATGTAGTTCCTAGGAGTCCTTTGATAGTTGAGGATTACTTGGCTTGTAGTTTCATAATCCTGCATTGCTGTTCCTGAAACATATCCTTTTTGAGTTACTTGTTTACTTCCTGGACACTAAGGATCTCCTGTTTAATACTCAAAGTTCTCGCCCAGAATCATAATGAGCTTCAGCCAGTGGTGGTTTGAGGGTTCCTTCTGATAACCCAATCTCTGGGAATTGGGAACCAGAGCTCCAGCCCCTAAGGTAAAGTGGGGTCAAAGAGTTAATATTCAAGTCACTAACCCTCCTGGGTTGCTTGCAATGGCCATATCCAAAGTGTCAGTCAAATATTTCTTCTGTTAATAACTGGTCCATGGAAGAGAGGTTTGAGACAAATCTAGATGGCCCCATAGGACAGCCTCTTAATTGGAAATCTCAGGAGTTTTCTCGGTAGCAATTCTGGTCTTGCTCTTAATGAAGACTTTACTGCTACTCTGCATGATGGAGGTATAGATGAGGCTAAGTTTGGTGCTCCTTTCCTGTATGATCATCTATTTTCTGCTGCTTATAGGACTCCTGGTGACAAATTGAGGAGCTTCCAGTTTTCTCCAAGCTATACCAGGCACTCTACCCAGTTCCTGAAAGGAAAGAGGTGAAGATAAACACCTCATTTACCTACTATATGCCAGGCAATTCCCTGCCATTACTTTATTGAATCCCCGTCCTCCAATACAATGAAGATGTTATTTTGATCATCATTTGACAGCTGAGACTCAAAGAAACAAAATAAGCTTCCAAAAGTCATACTCAAAGAAAGTAGCAGAATCTGGATCTGATCCCAGATATGTCTGGCACCAGGATTTACCAAGTATCCAAAGACACTTTCTGATTTTTAGATACCATATTGACCAGATGTCTAAGGATCCTTGGGTTTGGAGATTTCCATCAAGAGAGGAGGTCACAGGATCTGGGTCATTTTTTCTTGGAAGATGGTGACTAGAGGCAGTGATTATGCATATATTCATCTGTCCCTGTACTCTATCCAGCAACTTTGTTGTCATTCACACAATGCCCTACTGAGTCCCATCTGTGGCTATTGCTATAGCTTCTTGGTGAGACCACAAGAGAACCAGATAATAGAACTACATTGTTTTAGAGATAAAACAGATTGAGTTCAACTTCTCATATTACAGAAGGGGAAAATGCCCAAAGAGAAAGAACTTTTCTGAGGTACAGTTGGTTGGTGTTATCACTGGAACTTAAATGCATGTTTTCTGATTCTAGTACAATGGCTTTTTTATTATATCAAGGGCAGTTTATGGAAAGTTAGCAGTACAGCTCACATCTTTTGATTTCTATATTAAAGTTATTTTTACTGCACTGCATTAGTCCTCTTGCCTCCCAGATTTTGTAGTCTGTGAACATCCACGAGCAGGGTCAACTTGATATCAAGATGAAATACACAGCTGTCCATGAGTGCATTTAGATGGTTAGTTTGCCACTTTGCCCCTGCTCTCCCCTAGCATAACATAGGTCTTGAATTTCCAGCATCAGTGCTTTGTTTCTAAAAAGCTTTTAATTGTACAATGTCCCCCGTGAAAAGGTAGGACATAAGCTAATTTTATTTATAGCAATAGCCACAGGCACTAAAACCTAAGTAGGTCTATAGAGGGTTTCCTGTATGTGTATGTGTAGGGGTGAAGGGAGTGAAGGATGGAGGAGTAGGGGCAAGTAATTTACAAATATTTCAAAAAGACCACACCAGGAGCCCTATTTGCATAAAGACATTGAATTTCCTTGGATAGACCCAGAAGAAGCCATTAGGAAAGACATGGAAAAATTCTGGAAAGTTGCCATTAAAGTTTTGGAAAAAACTTGTCTTATTCTTAGTATGAATTTCTTAAGGTAGACTTATAGAGTGAAAGGGGATACCCATTTTGAAGGCATCTGGTACATATTGCTGAACTCTGACCAGGATGAAGAATCCATTTATCCTTTCTCTAGTAATGGAAGCTATACTAGGTCTTTGTAATAAATCCAACAAATTAGTTAGATCCATGTGAAACACTGGGCCCTGGCATGGAATCTACCATGTACATGCCCTTGAAGTAGGTATTTAGATTAGGAAGGTTTAGAAATAGACCCCCAGCAATACTCACTCTGAGGAACAACAGATTTGAATACTTACTTGGTGTAAGGAAAGCCTTTGGGGAAGCTTTATTGTCTGTGGGTTTGTTGTGACAATGAATAAGTCCTCATGTATTATTTATAGGCCCTTCAGCCAGAGAGACTTTGGCTTGATATTGGGAGTAATTAACTCGACATGGAGCTTCATAAAAAGACAGGATATGAAAATCATTTTTCCTGGAGTGAAAAAAATGCAATTCCCCATTTATTTTTTTTGCTGTTTTACCTTGCCCAAATCACTTCATTTTCCTGAGGCTTAATTTCCTGATCTGTCAAATGGTGGTGGTGGTAATGATGATGGGATAATAATCACTATCTCTCAAGTTGTGAGGCTCAAGTGAGTGAATGAATATAAAAATGCTTCAGAAATTATGAGTAAAGGTAAACATTGTGGGACACCACAAAGATACTCATGCAGGGAGTAGTTTACTGTTAGGCCCTGACACTTATTTCCCATTCCTTCACCCCTGATTCTACCTCCAAAATATATCCTGAATTGATCTACTTTCGTCTACCTCAAACCCTGGCACCCAAATCCAAGTCACTATCATCTTTTGCCTTGGTCTCCCTGCTTCCAATTCTTCCTCCTCCTTCCCTCACTGCCAACCCAAAGGGAGTTTTAAAATTAAGTCACATAACATCATTTCCCAGCTTAAAACCCACCTATGGTGTCACATTACACTTGGAATATGGACCAAATTCCTTACCCTTCCTATAGCCTCATGGCTTCCATCCTCATGTCACACTTTTCTCCCCTTCACTTTGTCAGTTCCACTAATACACCCTGGTCCTCAGCACAGGAACTTAGCATGTGTGTTCTTTTTGCCTGAAAATCACTTACTTCCTCTATTCACATAGTTAATTCTTTACAATGTCAGCTCAGTTATCACTTACTCCAAGAAGCCTTCTTTAACTCTCTCATTAGGTAAAATTCACCTATTATAGGCTCTCATATCATCTATCCTTTGTACCACTTGTATCCAAAGATCTGCTTCTGGCTCTGAGTTTTGTAAGTTAAATTATAGAACTGAAAAATTAGTAACTAAAATTAAAAATGAAACCTCAATGGTGGGGTTCAACAGAAGAGTAGCAGGTCAGAGCAAAGGATAAGTGAAGTTGAAGATAGAATGATAGAAATCATGCTGAATAACAGAGAGAAAATAGACTGAAAAAGATGGACAGAAATTTAGCGACCTGTGGGCCTATACGATAGATCTAACATTTGTGTTGTCAGAGTCCCAAATGGAGAAGAAAACCAGATTGGGGCTAAAAAAGTATTTGAAGAAATAATGGCTAAAAAGATCCCCAATTTAGCAAAAGGTATATAAACCTACAGATTCAAGAAGCTGAGTGAACCTAAAATAGGATAAACTCAAAGAAATCCATGACAAGACATATCTTTGTCAAACTTTTAAAATCTAAAGACAAATGAAAAATTATGAAAGTTTTGAGAGAGAAATGACACTTATCTATAGAGGTAAAACAATTTAAATGAGAGAGGATTTATCATCCAAAACCATGGAGGCCAGAAGGAAGTCTCACAACATTTTTCAAGTGTTGAAAAAAAAAGTCAAACTCATAAAAGCAGAGAGAAGAATGGTAGTTTCCAGGGGCTGGGGAAGTGAGGGAAATAGGGAGATATTAGTCAGAGGGTACAAGGGTTTAGTTATGTGGGAGGAATAAGTTCTGTAGATGTAATGTACAGCATGGTGACTATAGTTAATAATAATGTATTGTGTATTTGAAATTTGCTAAGAGATTTGATTTTTAAGTGATTTCACCATGCACAAAAAAGTCATAACTATGTGAGGTGGTGCATATGTTAATTATATTGATCATGTTAAACATTTCACAATGTATACATATATCAAAACATCACATTGTACACTTTAAATATATACAACCTTTATTTGTAAAATATACCTTAATAAAGCTGGGAAAAATATATAAAAGATACCAAGGAATAACCTTAACAAGATTGGTGTTAGATTCAAGTGAAGAAAACCACAAAATTTTACTAACAGACATAAAAAGAATAATTGAATAAATACGAAAACATCTTAGAAGAATAAATATTGTAAAGCAACTAAAAAAGAAAGTTTTCTGCCTCTAAATTTTTTTTAGGGGTAGTGAATATTTCAGGATTACCTCAGTGGCTCCCAAACTTGACTAATCATCCAAATCAACTGGGGTGCTTTAAAAATTCCAATTCCCACGTCCCAGGGTCTTAAGTGGACCCTGTGCTTCTTGCACAGTCAGGTTTCAGGGCCCTCAGCCTAGGTGATTTTTAATAATCATTTTGGATCCCCCCCATTCTCTGCTTTTCTTTCCCTCAGCTATCACTTGCTTCTCAGTTTTTCTTTGTGTTTTTTTATTTTTTTCAGAGGTACATCATATTTCGAATTCTGTATACATTACATCATGTTCACCACCAGAACACTAATTATAGTGCATCCCCTCACATGTGAGCCTAATCACCCCTTTTGTCCTCCCCTCTAACCCCTTCCCCAATGGTAACCACTAGTCCAATCTCTAATGCTATATGTTTTTTTTTTTTTTTGTCGTTTTTATCTTCTACTTATGAGTGAGAGCATATGGTATTTGACTTTCTATCTCTGACTTATTTCACTCAACATAATACCCTCAAGGTCCATCCATGTTGTCACAAATGGCCGGATTTCGTCATTTCTTATGGCTGAGTAGTAGTCCATTTTGTATAAATACCACATCTTCTTTATCCATTCGTCCCTTGATGGGCACCTAGGTTGCTTCCAATTCTTGGCTATTGTGTATAATGCCGCAATGAACATAGGGGTGTAAGTATCTTTATGCCTTTGCGTTTTCAAGTTCTTTGGATAAATTAATTTTTCTATTTATTTTTAGTCTCCATTTATTTATTTCTCTTCTGATTTTTATTATTTCCTTCCTTCTGCTGATTTTGGGTTTTCTTTTTTCTTTTTTCCAGTTACTTTAGACACACTGTTACATTGTTTATTTGGGATCATTTTTCTCTGTTGAGGTAGGACTGAATTGCTATAACCTTCTCTCTTAGAACCACTTTTGCTGTATCCCATAGATTTTGGCATGTCATATTTTCATTTTCATTTGTCTCCAGGAAGTTTTTGATTACTCTTTTTGATTTCCTCATCGACCCAAGGGTTGTTCAGTAGCATTTTGTTTAATCTCCACATTTTTGTGGCTTTTCTGATCTTTCTTCCTTTAGTTGATTTTTAGCTTCATAACTTTATGGTCCGAAAAGATGCATGGCATCATTTCAATTTTCTTAAATTTATTGATACTTGTTTTGTGGCCTAATATGTAATCAATCCTGGATAGTGTTCCATGTGAATTTAAAAGGAATGTGTATTCTGTGGTTTTTGAATGGAATGTTCTATATATATCTACTAAGTCCATCTGGTCAAATGTGTCGTCTAAAGCCAATGTTTCCTTATTGATCTTCTGTTTGGATGATCTATCCACTGATGTAAGTGGAGTGGTAAAGCCACTACCATTATCGTGTTACTGTCCATTTCTCCTTTTATGTCTGTTAATAATTTCTTTATATATTTAAGTGATCCTATGTTGACTGCATATATATCTAAAAGTGTTATGTCCTCTCATTGGATTGTTCCCTTTATCTTTATGTAGTGCCCTTCTTTGTCTCTTATTACAGTTTTTGTTTTAAAGTCTATTTTGTCTGATATAAGTATTGCTACCCCACTTTCTTTTCTTTGCCATTTGCATGGAGCATCTTTTTCCATCCTTTCACTTTCAGTTTGTGAGTGTCTTTAGTTCTGAAGTGTGTCTCTTTTATGCAGCATATATATGGGTCTTGTTGTTTTATCCTATTGGCCACCCTGTCTTTTGATTGGAGCATTTAGTCCATTGACATTTAAAGTAGCTATTGATAAAAGTGTATTTATTGCCATTTTCTTACTGTTTTTTGCTGGGTATTTTAGTAGTTCTTCTCTGTTCTTTTCTTCTTCTCTTGCTTTCTTGCCTTTTGGTTTGATGGTGTTCTTTCATAATATGCTTGATTTCTTTCCTCTTACTTATTTGTTTATGTATTATAGGTTTCTGGTTTGTGATTACCACAGGTTTCTATATAATATTCTACGTATATAGCAATCTCTGTTGAGTTGATATCCTGTTTAGCTTGACCCCTTTCTCAAAGCTCTACTTTTTCACTCCCGTCCTCCCACGTTTTGTGTTTTTGAAATCATATCTAATCTCTTGTTTTGTGTATGTCTATCCATTACCCTCCTATCATTGTAATAGGTAATTTTAGTACTTTTGTCTTTTAACCTATATATCATCTTCATAGGTGGTTGAACTTCTACCTTTATTGTATTTTTACCTTTACCAGTGATTTTATTGCCTGGTTACTTTGGGTTTTTTCTTTTGATAATTTTCTTATCTCTATTTGTGGTCATCACTTTCCTACTTAAATAACTCACTTCAGCATTTCTTATAGAACTGGTTTCTTGGTGATAAACTCCTTTAATTTTTGGTTGTCTGGGAAGCTCTTTATCTCTCCTTCCACTCTGAATGACAACCTTGCTGGATAGAGTATTCTTGGCTGTAGGTTTTTTCCTTTCGGCACTTTGAACATGTCATGCCACTCTCTGCTAGCCTGTAGGGTTTTGGCTGAGGAGTCCGCCATTAGGCTTATGGGCTTTCCTTTGTATGTCACTTGTTGCCTTACTCTTCCCACTTTTGGGATTCTCTCTTTATCTTTAATTTTGGATATTTTAAGTATAATGTGTCTCAGTGTGGGCCTCTTGGTGTTCATCTTGTTAGGTGCTGTCTGTGCTTCCTGTACTTGGATGTCTGTTTCCTTCCTTAGGTTAGGAAAGTTTTCCACTATTATTTCTTCAAATAGATTCTCTATCCCTTTGTCTTTCTATTCTCCTTCTGGGACAACTATAATACAAATGTTAGTGAATTGGTATTGTCCCAGAGTTCCCTTAAACTTTTATCATTCTGTCTAATTCTTCTTTTCTTTTATCTGTTCAGCTTGGGTGACTTCCTCTAGTGTTTCATTTAGCACACTGATCTGTTCTTCTGTATCATCTACTCTGCTATTGAGTCCCTCTAGTGAATTTTTCATTTCCAGTATTGTATTGTTCATTTCTGATTGGTTATTTTTTATATGTTCCAATGCTTTTTTGATGTTCTCACTGTGTTCATCTAGTCTTCTCCCAGTATCAGGGAGCATCCTTATGAGTTTTTGTTTGAACTCTTTGTCAAGTAGGTTGCTTATTTCTGTTTAATTTAGTTCTTTTTGGGGGGTTTTACCCTGTTCCCTTGCTTGGAATATATTCCTTTGTCTCCTCAGCATGCCTCTTTCTCTGTGGTTATATCTATGTATTATGTGAGTCAGCTATGTCTCCTGAGCTTAGAGAACTGGCCTTTCTAAGAGATGCCTTTTAAGACCCAGCAGTGTGCTTCCCTCGCATCCCCATTCCAAATGACCCAAGAGTGACCCCTGTTTGGGCACTTGTGTCCTTCTGCTGTCATAGGGCTGCTCTTACTGCAAGTAGACAGGGAGTCTAGTCTTTCCCTCCCTGGCTGGCTGTTTGTAAATCCAGTTTGGAGATCCCCAGCACTGTTGGCTTCAAGGTCTAATAGCACACTCCTTTTGCAGTTTTCCTGGTAATTGAGTATGTACCCAGTTTATCTGGTTGCTAGGATCAGGGGCTTACAGTTACTGTAGGCCTCAGGCCTACAGAGGTGTTGTCAGCTCTCTTAGGAGTGCATCTGAGTGGGGCTGGCCTTAGACATGGGAGCACCCAATTGTTTCAGTCTTTGGAAGGTGGAGTCAATCCTCTTTGTGGCTGATTGTGAAGCACAGGACTTCTGCTACTGATAAGCCCCACACCCAACATGTCCTCACACACTGAGAACACAGTCCTGGTCTGTGCAAACTACCTGACCCCCTTGAGTTGACCCAGTTGCCCCACTGCAGTGACCCCCACCTCTCCATCCACACCACCCACTGTTCACCTGGTCCTCACACATGCCCTTCCCCACAGAGGTGGGCACCCTTGCTTAAGGGTAGAGGATCAAGGCACTCAGTCTATGCAGGCCAACAAGTAGCCTTAGGGCTTGTTGTTGGGCAGGGCTTGTCCCTAAGGCAAGCTGCCTGCCCTGGCTGAACTGGATTAAATCTGTGTTCTAGAGGGTGTTCCAGACCCCTGGGCTATCAGGACAGGGCAAGAACTTCAATTGCATCTGCCAGCAAATGTGTCATCACACCTGTACTAGGTTACAATAACGGCCACCACCTAAGTCTCAGTCTCTGGAGAGCTGACACCTCTCACAGAGATGTACCTGGAGCCTACCAGGTGAGTCTCTTTGCACCAAAGGACTGTGCATCTGTCTTTTTTGTGATTTTGGGTTGCTCTCTGAGATGGATGAATTTGTGTGTGGGCCTTTTAAGAGTCAGGTTTTTTCTGCTTTCCTCCAATAGCTTTTCTTGGGGTATTCTCAGTTACAGTTAATAGCCAGCAAAGCCAGATAGTAGGACACTCATCTTAGTTGTGCTGACTCTGAAGGATTCTTATAAAGATAATGTGCTGCCACTAAGGTCCCCACTTCTCCAGGGAGGGCTGCATACCTTAGGGTCACATCCAGCCAGCTGTGAAGCTCCACTGCTCACAAAGGTGGCTTTTTTCCTCTCCAGAAGGAATTTCTACCTCTTCCACCTCAGTCTGTACTGTCCCTTGTTTGGGGGTTCTTTTTTTGCAGTTTTCTCTTTTCTATC
This sequence comes from Equus quagga, assembly GCF_021613505.1. Lineage (NCBI taxonomy): Eukaryota > Metazoa > Chordata > Mammalia > Perissodactyla > Equidae > Equus > Equus quagga. Next base: position 72,412,479 of record NC_060276.1, read on the forward strand.
CAGGGCAATTTTTCTAAGAATAGTTGTAACCTGGCTGTGTTTGTGGGAAAAAGTGAGTTCAGAATCTGCCTACACCGCCATCTTGATGAGATCTCCATATTGATCTTATTTTAATTCAGATGTTCTTTATCTCTCCTCTGGATCATTTGCAACAGCCTCCTCCTAATTCCTGGCCACAAATGTTAAAACAATAATTTTAAAGTATCATTCTAATCATGTTACTTCTCTGTTTAAAAGCTTTCAATGGTTCTATACTACCATTAGGGAAGGAAGCAAACACCTTATCCTGCCATTCAAAGGTCCTCCAAAATCTAGAAGTGCCCCACCTGCCTAGCTGCATCTCCCCCTTCTTTTCTGCATGGTAACATGGCCCCAAACTATAATATTGAATGGTCCCAGAACAAGCCCTGTGCTTCACTTTTTTCACTTCCTCTTACTGTCTAAATCATACATCTCTATCCTTCAGGGACTGCCTAAAATGACATCTCCTCTATAAAAGGTCCATCATAATTCCTCCCCATCTCTATCACTTTCTAGAAGATTTTTTTCTCCTTTAAACTCTAATAGTATTTTTCCCAGTTTTATTGAGAAATAATTGTCATACATCACTGTATAATTTTAAGGCATACAGCATGGTGGTTTGATTTACAAATATTGTGAAATGATTACGACAATAGTTTCAGCTAACATCCATCTTCTCATATGGCTACAATAAAAAGAAAAGAAAGAAGAAAAGGAAAAAGGAAAAGGGGAAAAAATTCTTCTTGTGATGAGAATTCTTAGGATTTACTCTCAACGACTTTCCTATATATTGTACAGTAACGTTAACTATAGTTATCATGCCGTATGTTGCATCCCTAGTACTTATTTGTCTTATAACTTGAAGTTCGTACCTTTTGATCACCTTCCTTCAATTTCCCCTTGCCCCACACTTCACTTCTAGTAACCACAAGTCTGATCTCTTTTTCTATGAGTTTGATTTTTTTTTAGATTCCATGTATAACAGAAATCATACAGTATTTGTCTTTCTCTATCTGACTTATTTCCCTTAGCATAATGCCTTCAAGCTCCACCCATGTTGCTGCAAATTGGAAGAAATTCTCATTTTTATGGCTGAATAATATTTATATATGTGTGTATGTATATGTGTGTGTATATATATATATATATATATATATATGTATGTATGTATGTATCTCACCTTCTTATCCATTCATCCATTGATGGACACTTAGGTTGTTTCCATGTCTTGGGTGTTGTAAATAACCTTGCTATAAACATGGGGGTGCAGATATTTTTTTGAGATAGTGTTTTTGTTTCCTTTCGATATATTCCCAGAAGTGGAATTACTGGATCATATGGCACTTCTTTTTTTAATTTTTTAAGGGTCAGCTATACTGTTTTCCATAGTGGTTTTACAATTTGCAATCCCACCAACAGTGCACAAGGATTCCCTTTTCTCCACATCCATTCCAGCATTTGTTATCTCTTATCTTTTTTACAATGGCCATTCTAAGAGGTGTGAGGTGATATGTCACTGTGGTTTAAATTTATATTTGCCTAATGGCTAGTGATGTTGAGCATCTTTTCCTGTACCTGTTGGCCTTTCGTATGTCTTCTTTGGAAAAATGTCTATTTAAATCCTTTTCCCTAATCCCATATTGAATTATATGTTTTTTTGTATTGAGTTGTATGAGTTCTTTGTATATTTTAGATATTAACTCCTTTTCAGAATTATGGTTTGCAAAGGTTTTTTTCTCATTCCATAGGTTGTCTTTCCACTTTTTTGATGGTTTATTTTGCTGTACAGAAGCTTTTAGTTTGATGTAATCTCACTTGGTTATTTTTGATTTTGTTGCTTGTACTTTAGTGCTTTAGGTGTTATATCCAAAAAATCATTACCAAGACCCATGCCCAGGAGCTTTATTCCTATGGTTTTTTGTGGGAGTTTCATGTGTTACACTTAAGTCTTTAATTCATTTTGAGTTAATTTTTGTAAGTTATAAATTGTAATGATATTTTTGGCTAGTGTTTGCAAGGCATACTTTTAAAAATCTTTTTATTTCAACATATCTGGGTTTATATTTAAAATAAGTTTGTTGTAGACAGCACATACTTGGGCTTGCTTTTTTAGGAATCCAGTCTGACAATCTCTGTGTAGCCATAATGCTTTATTTGTAGTTTTGTTATGATTCTTCTGACTTTCCAGCTTGTATAGTAACTATACAAACAACTAACACTTTTGAATGTTTCTTATGTATTAGCTACTATTCTAAATATTTTACGTATGTTACTTAATTATTATATCTTTACAACCACCTCATGAGGTAGGTGTCATTAATTATCCGCATTTTACAGATAAAGAACTTGAGGCTTGAGAGTTAAGATAGTAAGGATTTTGCTCAATCATACACAGAGCAGTCAACTACTTTTCCCAATAAAAGATACATGTGGAGGAAAAGGAGCTGCTAGGTCTCCTGATCTCTGTCTGGGCTACACTGCCTGGGTATGGACAAATTTGTACTTTATTCCAACTCTACCCCAGAAATACTTCACACCATCACTTGAAGCTGAGACCAGGAGGGGAAGATTTAAGTCTGACTTCTCCACAGGGGAAGGTAGAAATATCAGAAGAGGTCATAATTTGGGGAAGGGATTGGTACTGGGGCTTAAGAGACAGACAGAACTGGGATCATGTCCTGTCTTTTTTACTTCCTGGCTGTGTGAACTTGGACTTCATCTCTGCTGAGCCATAGTAATTAAGCTGGTATATTAAAGTGGAAAATTTTAAAATCCTCTTTCTGGGCATCACTGTCCATATCAGTGACATAAAGAAGTTCAATTAGCTATTCTCTAAATCTCCCTTCCACTCTGATACTCCCTGAAAAAACATGGGGTAAGTCAGGAAAATTGCTCTCCACAAAGAAGCCAGGGGACAGTTTGAGGGGCTTACACCATAGTTGCTTCCTTCCGTGGTCTGAGAAGGATTAAATAGTGCCGTTAATCATCATCATTATCATCGTGATCACCAAGAAACATTTCCTGTGGCCTACTGTGTGTGAGTTATGGTGGGGAAGATTTTTATTTGGTAATGGAATACTTACAATACCTAGTTAAGCATTAATTGTGGTTATACAGTCCATGAAAATTTAAAAAATATCTATACTCATTAATTTAATTTCATCTCCATAACAATATATTTAGGGTGGCACCTATTGTTATCTTCATTTTACAGATGAGAAACTAAGTTTGAAGCAATTTGATAATTTGCCCAATTATCTGTGATATACCTTCACTTATTAAAGTGAAGTGGCCAACACCAACACCCAGATCTGTCTTAATCTAAATCTTTTTACTGTTTTATGGTTGTTTTTTTAAATAACTGGCATAAAATAATTGTCATTATTATCAATTTGTAAGGAGATTTTAAATCCATCAACTGAATTCACTGAGTAGAGTGTTCTCCCTACACTCAAGAAACTTATTGTCCAGTTGGGGAAGCCAGACATAAACATACTGATGAAAAGTACCAAAAGTAGTACACAGTGAGAGTAGAGGAGAGAGAAAGAGCTCTGGAGGGATGCAAGAGAAATATTCTTTTGAAGAGGGGATTTTCATTGGGCATTGAGGAGGGTTTGGATGGGATGAGAGAAAGGGAGTAAGCCTTTCAAACAGAAATAAAAGCATAAGGTTTAGAGGAAGAGGATGCCCAAGGCATGTTTAAGGAATGAGTAAACAGGTTTAATTTGGGCTGGATGATTTGGTAGGAAAACATTCAAATATGTGGGTAAGTTTAAATGGTGGAAGGCCTGAAATGACAGGTTGTTCACCTCCCATGAGACCCTAGATAACCCTGAGAGGAAAGCCTATGTGAACCTTGAAAAGGTCACGTGAATTGCCAAAGGCCTATCTTATCATGGCATATCTTATCATGGGTCCATGACAGAGCCAAGATTTTACTTTGACTTTCTATCTCCTCAGCCAATGCCCTTTCCAACAAAATCAAGATCCACAGTCCTGCCTACTCCAGGGACAGCAGTAAGCAATGATTTTTACCTAACACCAGGATGTGTGGAGAGATTTTATTTACTACTAATTAGGCTCTGCAAAGCACCTGGTCAGCAATCCTAACCTTTCCTTCTTGGAGAGATAGGGAGGCTGTGGGTCAACATCACCTTCCTAGCTTTTCCTCAGAATGATATACAATCAAGATACTAGGTTTTTTACTGACTGATTCCATCTTCAACACTCCCCAGACTCAGTAGAGACTAGGGAGTTCCCCAAGAAAATGAGATCTAGACCAGGAGAAATGGGCGATTTGTTGTCAATTGTAGTAAGACATCAAAAAGAACATTTTCTCCTTTTATTAAGGCCACATTTTAGCTTGATAGCTTTTAAAATAAATATAAATTTTAAAAATGAGGGGAGTCTCTTTGTCTGTGGCTGAATCACTCTTGAAGTACCAGAAATCATCTTTGCTCATTGCCTCCCATGCTTTGAGTCCCAGCTGCCTGGTGTTGCTCCATCTCTTCTCATTCTTTTTTCCTCTTTTAGTCTCCAAATTCCCAGAAGTTTGTTCACTAATACTCCCTTTGTTAGCAATCATAGTCACTAGAGTTTGGGGTGCAACACTATCAGAAATTTTATCTTAACTATAGGGCTCGTGTGTGTGTCTGGCTACTGATTGACTGGAAAATATTTTTCTAAACCACTGATTGAAGTTTCAGAATGAGCAAATGAAAATGGCCTCATAGAATCGGTCCTTAACTTGGAGAGGAACCAAATAACCAAGCTGTTCTTCTGACACGGATGAAAAGGCCTATCTCAAAAATATCTGAACCCACTCAAAATTTCAAAAGAACATGAGTTCAGGGCCCAAGCCCTGGGAGATGTCTTTTGCAGAGGCAGCTGGAGAGCTACAGGGAAAATAAAAAATTCTTGTCATTTTCATCTAATCCCACGCAGATCTAATCTCATCCTTCAAGAAAAACATCTCTTCATCAAATTCTGTGTAAATAGAAAAAAATCACCTCAAATACAATTTATGTTTTATTTTTAGCTCAATTAATCCCCAGAGCCATTAACTGTGCTGTGGCTTCAGGGCTTCCCTGGAGGAAAGCTCAGATGCCTTTAGGCCTCCTTCATCCAAGCTCCCTATCTTTCTTCAGTGCTGAAGCAGTTTGGGGCTTGAACTTTAAGACACATACCCTAGAGTCCTTATTTCCATTTTTTGGAATAATGTACATGTATTACACGAGCGTGGTTTGTTTGAGACTGGGCTTGATTTATTTGAAGCTTAGAGCCCCAGAATTCTGACCTAATTGAACAGGCCACTATGAATCAAACCTAGCTTTTACATGTTGGAACGTAATTTTTAGAAAGAAAGAATTTTTTAAAAATTACTATTATGTCCACAATTATTCTTTTGACCATTTCTTCAGTTATATTTGTCAACTTGAGGAAGTCGCATTCCCTTTCCGGGCCTCAGTTCTCCTTCATATAAAATGGGAGAAGAAAATGGTGGAATTAAATCAATGGTTCTCAAACTTTGTGGTAGATCAGAATCACTGGAGGAGCATGTTAAAAATATACATGCATAAGCATCAGCCATATTGATTATGATTTATTAGGCCTGGGTCATAGCTCTGGGGCTCTGGGGGCTAAATTTTTAATAAGCTTCCCAGGGGATTCTGATGGGCATCACTGAGCTCAATGCTCTCTAAACTGCCATCCACATCTTAAAATCAAGAAATTGGTATCTCTTATAGAAATGTTGACATGCAACTGGGCTGTTCAGTTTACTAAGGCCTCAGACACATTACTCAATGCATTGAAACTGGCCAGAGCTCTAAAAATCTTAGCTGATGATGAGGATAGTGACTAAAACAGAAAGAAGATCCATAAAAGTCTTGAATGAAATTCAGAGCTGGAGATGTGAGAAAAATTAAGCAGTAGTATGGTCTAGGGCCTTTCTTCTGTAAATCCTTATATTTTGAATAATATTCAATATCCACGGACTTACCAGTAGAAGGACAGGTAGCATTTTCAATCTATATAAAAGAACTTAGATGAAGGCCACCTGGTAGGACAAAGACAAGGCTTAAATTAAAGTATTTTGAGCGTCCTAGTTATGGATCCTAAGTGATGAGAGGTCTGCATAAGGCTCCGAGTCCCTCTGACCACCACGCATCCCAGGGCTGCTTGATCACATCCTTCACTCCAAACCCCATCAACTATTCTTAAACTAAAGTCTGGTGCATAGACTGTGTCTGTGTGAGAATAACAGACCCCAGACTTCTCCTATAACGCGCTTTATTGCCCAGAGTGTTCTAGCCAACACAGTTTGTCTCCATGGCAACCCCAGCTTTGGCTCAGCCTGAGGATTAGGATGACTACATTGCACACACCTGATAAGGGGAGCTGAGATTTACTGTATAGAGAAGGTCCTTGCTTCAAACAGCAACAGAATCAACAAGCAGCCATGTTTGTTCCTGTTATGAAGGACGGCATGTAGCTCACAGAATTCATGTCCTAAACAGGTCCCACAAGGTATCTGTGGCCTCCCTCCTCCCTGCTTCCCCAATCTTTACTACCTGTGGGTTTTAGAGGCTTGAATTTTGAAAGACCAAACAAGACTGCGCACTTCATTGTATGGGCGTACTTTATACTGGCCCATGCGACAGCACTTTTTGTGGATTCAGAGTAGACTTTATTACATGGAATATGGAATGGCCTGGTCAATAGCAGCCCTCAGTGACAGAAATTGGTCTGATGAGTGGAAGTCATAGGAAGGCACAAAATATAGGGTAAAGTATGCAACATTTACTGAGTGTTCACTATATGTCAAGCCCTTCTCAAGGTGCTTTTTACATTTACTACCTTGTTTAATCCTTGATACAACCCTTGGAAGAATGTATTAACAGCCTTGTTTAATTTTCTTTTGAGAGAGAGGAAGGTTAGAGAGAGTATTTTTAAAGCTTCAGTACATAGTTGTATAAAACAGCCTTCCTTGACAGATGAAAATAAAATTGTTGATTGGGAGAGGTGAAATGGTTGACAATAGGTCACTCAACTAGCAAGGGGCAGAACCAAAACTCAGACCTAGACTTCCCAGAGTCCAAAAGTTTTCTCCTGTATTTTGTTCTAAAATATTTATAGTCTTACATTTAAATCTATGTCCCATTTTGAATTATTTTTCATATCAGATATGAGGTTTAGGTAGAGATTCACAGTGGATATTTTTTAACATGTAGAGGTTAAAGTTCAGGTCCTATTCTGGAGTGCAGAAATTGAAGCACTGAGGATATAAAATTGCTTAGAATAATCATGTTAAGTGTAGCCATCATTGGGAGGGCTGAGTTGCATGTCTTCAGAAATGCTTATCATATTTGACCAGAGGGAGGGGGGTTCTTCTACTCTAGGGGCAAAGGGGGCTTCGAGAAGTTCCTGTGTTTGGAGAAGGACAATATGTTCAAGATTATCTTACCAGTGTAAAGTGATCTAGCATCTTGGAGTAAGTGTCCTTGCCTGAAATCTTTTCATAAACCCCAAAGAAATGAAAACATATGTCTACACAAAAACCTGTACATGAATGTTCATAATAGTCCCAAACTGGGAACAATCTGTATTAGTTTTCTAGGGATGACATAACACATTACCACACATTGGGTGGCTTAAAATAACAGAAATTTATTGTCTGGTAGCTGTAAGTTCAAAATTAAGGTGTTGGCTATGATTGGTTCCTTCCGAGGGCTGTGAGGGAGAATCTATTCCACGTCTCTTCTTAGCTTCTGGTGATTTATTAGCAATCTTTGGTGTTCCTTAGCTTATGGAAGCATCACTCCAATCCTCCAGCTTCACATGGCATTCTTCCTTTGTCACTTCACATGTCTGTTTCTGTGTCTAAATTTTCCCTTTTTATAATAATACCAGTCATATTGGATTATGGCCCATGCTAACCATTTCATTTTAACTTAATTACCTTTGTTAAAACCCTATTTCCAAATAAAGTCACATTCTGAGGTACTGGGAGTAAGAACTTCAGCATATCTTTTTGGAGGACACAATTCAACCCATAAGACAACAAAAATGTTCTACAACAAGTGATGGTCAAATAAGCTGTTGTGCATACGTACGAGGGAATACTACTCAGTAACAAAAGGAGTGAATTACAGATACACACAACTTGAATGGATCTGAAATGAATTATCTGAGTGGAATAACAATCAAATATTGAAAGGTCACAAACTGTATGATTCCATTTATATAACATTTTCAAAATGAAAAAAAAAAATTAGGGATGGAAAATAGACTAGTGATTTCCAGAGTTTAGTGATGGTGTCTTAGAGGGGAGTGAGTATGATTATAGCACTAGGGAGATTTTTGTGGTAATAGAATAGTTCTGTATCATGATTGCTATGATGATTACTTGAATCTACTCATGTGATAAAATGTCATAGAGCTATACACACACATTGCACCAACGTCAATTTCCTGGTTTTGGTGTTGTTCTATAGTTATATAAAATGTAACCATGGGGGAACTAAGTGAAGAATTCATGGAACCTCTCTGTACATTTCTGTGCAACTTCCTGTGAAAGTATCATTATTTCCAAATAAAAAGTTTTTGAAAATTTGAAATGGTTGTCTCTCCCCCCAAAAATGAACAGTCTTAACCAAAATTTTAAGCTTTTTTTTTTCCGTAAATCACCACTCAGCTGGGATCTATATTGAGACTGGTGGCCAATAGAGCAGCAACCCAGTGGGTGACTCAGGTCTGAGCAGAGCAAGGAAATTACCAAATTGGAGACTGTGATTCCCAGGAATGTGACAAGACCCAGAAAAACTGTAGTGGCTGAGAGAGCTGCATTGGGACCTGGCAGGAACAGACTTGTTTGAAAGAACGTTTGAGCCACATCTTGAGGATACACAGAAATACTTGTGGGATGTGTGTAAGGGAAACATACTTTGGAGGGATTTCAGGTCCTGTAAGAGCAGGTAGGGGCAAGAGCAGTGAAATATATGCTATGTGACCCTATATGATGTATAGGCTGGTAAGACTTGGGAAAATTGATTATAAATACAATGTGATAAGTCCTATAACAGAGTTACAATATAGCACTGTGGAGACTCAGAGATGAGAGTGACTAACAACTTAGGTTGAGAAAGACTTCATGGAAGAGGTAATATTTGATTTTGCAAAGTTAGGATTTCATTAGGCAGAAGAAATAGCATACAAAGACAGAGAGATGTAAACAAGCCTAAGAAATTATAACTGGCCCATCAACAGAAGAATGGATAAAGAAAATGTATATATACAATAGAATACTATTCAACCATAAAAAAGAAGGAAATCCTACCATTTGTGACAACATGGATGGACCTTGAGGGCATTATGCTAAATAAGATAAGTCAGACAGAGAAAGACATATACTGTATGATATCACTTACATGTGAAATCTAAAAATAAAAAAAAAAATTACAGATTGTGAGAACATACTGGTGGTTGCTAGAGGTGGCGGGTGGGAGGTGGGCAAAATGGGTGAAGGTGGTCAAAAGATACAAACTTTCAGTTCAAAGATGAATAAATCCTAGAGATGTAATGTACAGCATGGTGACTATAGTTAACAATATGCATATTGGAAAGTTGGTAAGAGAATAGATCTTAAAAATTCTCGTCACAAGAAAAGATTTGTAACTAAACGTGGTGACAGATGTTAACTAAACTTATTGAGGCAATCATTTCATGGTGTGTACATATATCAAAGCATTGTGTTATACACCTAAAACTAATATAATATGTGAATTATATCTTAATTTTTAAAAGTTTTAAAAAAGAAATTGCTCTTGTCAACAGACTACACCTCTCTCTTAACATCTGTCCTCCACCAGACTCATGGTCTCTCCCTTTTATTCTCTAAAGACTTTAGCACTTGGCCTTTCCATCCCAATTCCTAACTTCTTCCTGAATGGTCTTTCTTAAGTCTTAAATAGATCCACGGATATTTATCAACTATCTTGGATTCTCGGTTACAAAAATCTTCATCTTCCATGTCCTTTTTCTCCATTCCACTTCATTTACCACACCACAGCCAAACTCTGATATTACTAAATAAAACTTCTCTGCCTCAAATTTCTCCCCATTCTTGAGCCACAATTCCTCTATCCACATTCCTGGTTTAACTATTTCCACTATGACCATTCTTCAAACTAATCTAGACTTTGCACTTGCCCTTAAATTTCCTCCCTAACTCTAAAGACCCTTCTTTTTTTTTACTTTCTTTACCACTCAGATTAGAGTACATGATCCTTCATATCGATCACACTCTTACCAATATCATTGAGTCTCTTGTTCATCGGTTCTTTCAGCCCATTCATCTTGAGAAACCAAACACTACACAAGGTCAATTATTTGTTTGCAGCTTCTTTAACAGAGGTAAACTTAATAATAGCTGGAAAACAATTTAGGCAAGTGCAGTCTTGAACCACTAAGAATTCATGATCCCAAGCCTCAGTTGTGTCTTCAATGTAGCACAACAATTGTACTACGTTTCTCTAATTTTCTAGAACTCCCAACAATTATTTCAAAATGTCTTTGAAATCCTAACATTTCTAGCTTCTTACTCAACTTCAGCAGATGACCTTCCTTCTAATTCCACAGGGTGAGAAAACTATCAGGTAATACTATTTATCTTTCCAACAGCAAACATATAAATAGGGCTGATATTCAATTAGTATGAACTAGTTACCTGCATGATTCTTAAAATAATAAAATGTTTCTATACCAGTTGACATATAGTGGCATCCCTTAGCCCTCCAAAGTGCTCCCCCACTGCCCTTAGCACCTCCCTAGGACTTCTCTGACCTCCCCATGATTCTGTGGCAAAAATGTTCATTTCTGGCTCATCAGGAGGTTTCCAAAATGCTGTTTCACCCCTAGACCAAAGTCTATTCCAATTGCATGGTGCTCATGTCACATTGGTGAGGAAATATGCTAAATATCACTCCTGCGCACAAGACTTCTTCCATCTTCCACTATAGTTCCTCCATAATTCTGTTAAAAAAGAAATATTAGAGAAACACAGGCAAAAATGTGGACAAAATGAACGCACAAGACTAGTCATTGCAGCACTATTGCTAATAGAAAAAGACTTGGATAGCACAATTATTCATCAATAGGAGGACAATTGAAAAATATGGTACACCCACACAATGGAATACTATGTAGCTGTGAAAGAAAATGAAGAATGTGTCAATATACTGCTACAGAGTGAACTTCACAGTGCATTTTTAAGCAAAAGGTGCAGAAAGTGTGTATAAAATAGTATCTTTTATCTAATAAAGAATAAAGTGGGATATATCCACAAATTGTATACTTGAAATGTGTGTGTATACACATCTCAATATATAATTTGTGGATATTTGTGGATATGAAATTTGTAGATGCACATACATACACACATACACATACGTGCATATTTGCTTATACTTAAAATAGAAGATTAAAACAGAAACTAATTTAAACTAAACAGAAACAAATTAAAGAAAAGAAATTACAATAAAGGTGAAGAGTTTTCAAGGAGGATAATGACTAGAGATGAGACCGTAAATATTGTCAGATTATGAAGTCACTTGTGTACAAATATAAGGGGTTTAAATTTTATCCTATAGGCAATAGGGAGCTATCAAATAATTTTTAGCAAGAGTGATAGATATTTTTATGTGGGGAGAGCACTCTGGTGATAGGGTGGAAGATGGATTGAATTTTGATGAGACTGGAACAGAAACTATTGAAGACTTGTATGAAGTGGAGCCATGGCTAAGGGATTAAGTACAAGAAAATCTCAAGAAATAAGTGGACAGAACAGACTTAGAAGTGCTTCATTGTGAACTTGTATATGGTCAGGCTGTTAGTTCAATGAGTCTCAATGTGTGTGTGTGCCTGTTTTTGTCACAGTTTAGAAAACTGGAGAGATTGTTGGCATGACTTGTGTAATGAAAAGGCTAAAAACAACCTTTAAAATTCAACAATAAAACTGATGTCAAAGAGTGTACTGCCTATATTCTCTTCTAGAAGACTTAAGAATCTTTTCAGACACCATAACTCCTCAGACGAGGGAAACAATAGAAAGAATAAACAAATGGGACGTCATCAGACTAAAGAGCTTCTTCCAGGCAAGGGAAAACAGGATTGAAACTAAAAAACAGCCCACTAATTGGGAAAAAATATTTACAAGTTATTTATCCGACAAAGGGTTAATCTCCATAATATATAAAGAACTCACACAGCTCAACAACAAAAAATCAAACAAGCCGATCAAAAAATGGGCTGGAGACATGAACAGACATTTCTCCAAAGAAGATATAAGGATAGCCAATAGACACATGAAAAGATGTTCATCATCACTAATCATCAGGGAAATGCAAATCAAAACTACGCTAAGATATCACCTTACACCATTTAGAATGGCAAAAATATCCAAAACCAAGGGTGACAAATGTTGGAGAGGTTGTGGAGAAAAAAGAACCCTCATACACTGTTGGTGGGAATGCAGACTGGTGCAGCCACTATGGAAAATAGTATGGAGATTTCTCAAAAAATTAAAAATGGAAATACTTTATGATCCAGCCATCTCACTACTGGGTATCTGTCCTAAGAACCTGAAATCAGCAATTCCAAAAGTCCCATGCACCCCTATGTTCATCGCAGCATTATTTACAATAGCCAAGACGTGGAACCAACCTAAGTGCTCAGCAACTGATGATTGGATAAAGAAGATATGGTATATATATACAATGGAATAATATTCAGCCGTAAAAAAGGACAAAATCGTCCCATTCACAACAACATGGATGGAACTTGAGGGTATTAGGTTAAGTTAAATAAGCCAGACAGAGAAAGACGAACTCTGTATGACTCCACCCATAGGTAGAAGTTAACATATAGACAAAGAGAACTGATCGGTGGTTACCAGGAGAAAGGGGGTGTGGGGGGTGGGCACAAAGGGTGAAGTGGTGTACCTACAACATGACTAACAATAATGTACAACTGAAATTTCCCAAGGCTGTAAACTATCATAATCTTAATAAAAAAATATACTTCAAAACCAAAAAAAAAATTCAACAATAATTATACCATAATCACTACTATACCATATGGCTTTGAGTGTCTATAAAAACAACTACAGTTAGTTCATCATTCCTTTGGAAGCAGTATAATTCAACAATTAGGTACACTATCTCTGGATCAATTTTTCCTAGATTCAAACTCCAGATCTACCACATCAGGCAAGTTACTTAATCCTTATGTGCCTCAATTTTTTCATCTGTAAATTCAGAAATAATAATAAATCTCATAATTTACATGATGATTAAATACATTAATGCATATAGCAAGCAGGACATAAATGTTACCCACTATTATTAGTGGTCACTCTTAAGCCCTATGTCACTATTTGAGTATAGCATTTTATTCCTCTAACTATGCTCCCAAATATATTTGGGAGGCAGAGCTCTTATCTGTTCCAGTAAAATCCATAACCTTTCTCTGGTACCCACTTTATGAGATGATGCCCCTCACTGCTCACTCACAGTCAGTTGTACCTCTCACTGTATACCCCACTGAAGGACCCATTCACTTCAACATTCGCTATGACAATACCAATTAGAGAAAAATAAATTTTACACAAATTTCAACTCTGAGTATCACACATTTGAGGAGGGACTCTAACACATCAGGTAAAAACCACAACATGTAAAGTTAAACCAATCCATGCCTATTAGAATATGGGCTCTGAGCTCCCAGCTATAACTTAAGAAATGGATTTAAAAATCACTACAGAGCAGTCCTTGAAGAGATTGACTCAGTGAGGACCTGTGGCCTATGGTATTGAAGACAAACTAGAAAATACTGTCCTCTCCCTGTGTAAGACTGTTTGCATCAAAATTTTAAACATGAGACTGGTTGTTGTATTTCAAGAAAAAGGAAACAGGTGGAGAAGATGCCCATAAATACAATTAAAATAATTACAGTGACAGAAAGAATTTGAAAAATGATATAGAAAATCAAGGACTGGAAGGGGCTATTAGAAAAATTTATTAATTTCTAAGAGCAATGAGTAACCCTAATAAATTAACATTTATTGAGCCCTGATATATCTGGCACTTTTTTCCTTCAGTTTTATTGAGATATAATTGACATACAGCACAGTATAAGTTTAAGCTGTACAGCACAATTATTTGACTTACGGATATTGTGAAATGATCACCACAATAAGCCCAGTTAAAATGTATCATCTCAGATAGATACAAAAAATAAAAAAACAAGGTTTTTCCTTGTGATGAAAACTCTTGGGATCCCCTCTCTTAACAATGTTGAAATACACCGTCCAGCAGTGTTAACTGGTTAATAGTCATCATGTTGTACATTACAGCCCTAATACTTATAGCTGGAAATTTGTACCTTATGACCACCTTCATCCAGTTTCCCCTCCCACCATCCCCCACCTCTGGTAACCACAAATCTACTTTCTCTTTTTTTTAAAAGATTGGCCCTGAGCTAACATCTCCTGCCAATCTTTTTCTTTTCTTCTTCTTCTTCTCCACAAAGTCCCCCAGTACATAGTTGTATATTCTAGCTGTAGGTCCTTCTAGTTCTGCTACATGGGATGCCGTCTTATCACAGCTTGATGAGGGGGTGCTAGGTCCGTGTTGAGGATCTGAACCTGGCGAAACCCTGGGCTGCCAAAGCAGAGGGCGAACTTACCCACTTGGCCATGTGCCAGCCCCTAAGCTCTTTTTCTATGAGGTTATTTTTTAAGATTCCACATATAAGTGAGATCATACAACATTTGTCTTTCTAGTTCAGACATATGTCACTTAATATAATGCCCTCAAAACCCATCCATGTTGTCGCAAATGGGAGGATTTCCTTATTGTTCATGGCTAAGTAATATCCCTTTGTGTATATATATGACAACTTCCTATCCACTCATCCGTTGACGGACACTAAGGTTGGTTCCATGTCCTGGTCATTGTAAATAATGCTGCCATGGACATGAGAGTGCAGATATCACTTTGATACAGTCTTTTCATTTCCTTTAGATATTTTCCAAGAAGTAGAATTGCTGGATCACATGGTAGTTCTACTGTTTTTCATAGAGGCTGTACTAATTTCAAATCTCACCAATAGTGAACTGGGCTTCTCTTTTCTCCATATCCTTGCCAGCATTTGTTATCTCTTGTCTTCCTGTTTTTTTTTTTTTTTTTTGAGGAAGATTAGCCCAGAGCTAACATCTGCCGCCAATCTTCCTCTTTTTGCTGAGGAAGACTGGCCCTGAGCTAACATCCGTGCCCATTTTCCTCTACTTTATCTGTGGGACACCTGCCACAGCATGGCTTGACGAGTGATGCATAGGTCCACACCTGGTATCCGAACCAGTGAACCCTGGGCCACCGAAGGGGTACATGCCAACTTAATCGCTGCACTGCCAGGTTGGCCCCTATCTCTTGTCTTCTCTTGTTGAGGAAGATTAGCCCTCAGCTAACATCTGCTACCAATCCTCCTATTTTTGCTGAGGAAGACAGGCCCTGAGCTAACATCTTCCTCTACTTTATATGTGGAATGCCTGGCACAGCATGGCTTGCCAAGTGGTGCCATGTCTGCACTCGGGATCCTAACTGGTGAACCCTGGGCTGCTGAAACGAAACATGCAAACTTAACCACTGCTGGCCCCTCTTGTCTTCTTGATGATAGACATTCTAAATGTGTGAAGTGGTATCTCATTGTGGTTTTGATTTGCATTTCCCTAATGATTAGTGATGTAGAGCTCCTTTCAATGTACCTGTCGGTCATTTCCATATCTTCTTTGAAAAATGTCCATTTTACAAATAGATTACTTGTTTTTTGCTGTTGAGTTGTGTGAGTTCTTTATAATTTGGATATTAACCCCTTATCAGATATATGGTTTTCAAATATTTTTTCCCATTCTGTAGGTTTCTTTTTATTTTGTTCACTGTTTCTTTTGCTCTGCAGAAGCTTTTTAGTTTAAAGTAGATCCACTTGTTGTTTTTTATTTTGTTGCTTGTGCTTTAGGTGCTATATACAGAAAAATCATTGCCAAGACCCATGTCAAGAAGCTTTTTTCCTATGTTTTCTTCCAGGAGTTTTATGACTTATGGTCTTACATTAAAGTCTTTAATCCATTTTGAGTTAATTTTTGTGTGTGTTGTAAGATGGTGGTCTAGCTTTATTCTTTTACGTGGGAATATCCAATATTCCCAGCACCATTCATTGAAGAGGCTGTCTTTTCTCCATTGTGTATTCGTGGTTCCCATGTTAAATACCAGTTGGCCATATATGCATGGGTTTGTTTCTAGGTTCTTGATTTTACTCTATTGGTCCAGGTGTTTGTTTTTATGACAGTACTGTATGAGTTTGATTACTATAGATTTTTAATATAGCCTGAAATCAGGAAGTGTGATACCTTCCATTTTGTTCTTTCTCAGAATTGCTTTATTTGGAGTCTTTTGTGGTTCCATATAAATTTTAGGATTGTTTTTTCTACTTCTGTAAAAATGGTCATTGTAATCTTGACAGGGATTGCATTGAACTATAGATGGTTTTGGGTAGAATGGACATTTTAACAATATTAATTCTTCCAACCCATGAACATGGGATGCTTTTCTATTTATTTGTGTCACCCTTGATTTCTCTCATCAATGTCTTGTGATTTTCAGTGTAAAAATCTTTTACTTCCTTGGTTAAATTTATTAAGTATTTTATTGTATTTCATATTATTTTAAATGGGATTGTTTTCTTTATTTCTTTTTCAAATAATTCACTGTTAGTATATGGAAATGCTAATGATATTTGTATGTCAATTTTGTGTCCTGAAACTTTACTGAGTTCATTGGTTAGAGTTAAAAGGTTTTTAGTGGAGATTTTAGGGTTTGCTATATATCAAATTGTGTCATCTGGAAATAGAGACAATTTTACTTCTTCCTTTCCAATTCTAATGTCATTTATTTATTTTCTCTTGCCTGATTTCTCTGGCTGGAAATTCCAATACTATATTGAAAAGAGGGGTGAGAGTTGGCCCCCTTGTCTTGTGCCTGCTCTTAGAGGAAGAGTTTTCTGCTTTTCACCATTGAGTATGATGTTAATATGGGTTTTTCATATATGCCCTTTATTATATTGAAGTACAGTCCTTCTGTACCTATTTTGTTGAGAGTTTTCATCATGAATGAGTATTGAATTTTGTCAAATGTCTTTTCTGCATCTATTGAAATGATCATGTCATTTTTTTTATTAACATGATTTACACATTTATTGATTTGCGTATGTTGAACCATCATTGCCTCCCAGGATAAATCCCACTTTATCATGGTGGATGATCCTTTTAATGTGCTGCGGAATTTGGCATCCTAGTATTTTATTGAGAATTCTTCTATCTATATTCATCAGGGATATTGGCCTTTAGTTTTCTTTTCTTGCAGTGTCTTCTTCTGGTTTTGGCATTAGAGTAATGCTGGCATCATAAAATAAGGTTGGGAGTATTCCTTCTTCTTTGATTTTTTGGAAGAGTTTGAGAATTGACATCAATTCTTTTTAAACTATTTGGTAAAATTCACCAGTGAGGCCATTTGGTCCTGGGCATTTCTTCCTTTGGAGATTTTTGATTACCAATTCAATCTTACTAGTAATTGGTCTATTTAGATTTTCTATGTATTTCTGATTCAGTCTCAGTAAGTTGTGTGTTTCTAAGAATTTTTCTGTTTCTTCTAAGATGTCCAATTTGTTGGTGTATACTTGTTCATAGTAGCCTCTTATGATCCATGGTGCCAGTTGTAATGCCTCCCTTTTCATTTATAATTTTGTTGATTTGAGTTCTCTCTCTTTTTTCCTTGGTTAGTCTAGCTAAAGGCTTGTCAATTTCATCTATCTTTTCAAAGAGCCAGCACTCAGTTTTGTTAATCTTTTCTATCACTTTTCTGTTTTCTATTTCATTTATTCCTGCTGTAATCTCTGCTAGTTCCTTTCCTTTGCTAACTTTAGGCTTAGTTTTTTCCTTTTTTTTTCTGGTTCCTTGAGGTGTAGGGTTAGGCTGTTTATTTGAGATCCTTCTTGTTTCTTACTGAAGGCGTTTATTGCTATGAACTTCCTCCTTAGAACTGATTTTGCTGCATCCCATAAGTTTTGGTATGTTGTGTTTCCATTTTCATTCATTTCAAGATACCTTTTTATTTTCCATTTTTTTTATCCATTGGTTGTTCAGGAGAATGTTTTTTAATATCCAGGTATTCATGAGTTTTCCAGTTTTCCTCCTGTTATTGATCTCTAGTTTCATACTATTGTGGTCAGAGAAGATACTTCATATGATTTCAGTCTTATTCAATTTGCTAAGACTTGTTTTGTAGCCTAACATATTGTCTATCTTATAAAATGTTCCATGTGTGCTTGGGAAGAATGCATATTCTGCTTTTGTCAGATAGAATGTTCTATATATGTCTGTTAGGTCCATTTGGTCTACAGTGTTGTTCAAATCAGCTGTTTACTTATTGCTTCTCTGTCTGGATGATGTATCCATTGTTGAGAGTCAGATATTAAAGTCCCCAGCTATTATCATATTGCTGTTTATTTCTCTCTTTAACTGTGCTAGTTTTTGCTTTATATATTTATGTGCTCTGATGTTGGGTGTATAAATTTGCAATCATTATATTGTCTTGATAGAGTCACCCCTTATCATTATAGAATGACCTTCTTTGTCTCTTTACCATTTTTAGTTGAAAGTCTATTTTATGTGATATAAGTAAAGCTACATTTTTTTTTTTTTTTGGTTACCAGTTACTTGAAATATTTTTTTCCATTCTTTCACTTTCAGTACAGGTGTGTCTTTAAGGCTAAAGTGAGTCATTTGTAGGCAGCTTATCATTGGATCTTTTTTAATCCATCCAGTTACTCTATGTCTTTTGTTGGATAATTTAATCTATTTAAATTTAAAGTAATTATTGACAAGTAACCACTTACTAGTGACATTTTGTTAGTTGTTTTCTGGCTGTTTTGTAGATTCTGTGTTCCTTGTTTCTTATCCTGGTGTCATATTTTTGTGTTTTGATGTCTGTTGGTATCAGTATGCTTTGACTTCTTTATCACATGCTTTTGTGTGACTACCACAGGTTTTTCTCTTGTGTTTACCATGAGGCTTCCTTCAAATATCTTAAAATTATAACACCCTATTTTAAACTAATAACTTAACTTTGATAGGATTCCAAAACTTTATACTTCTACTTCTTCTCCTCACATTTTAGGTTATTGATGCTACAATTTACATATTTTTATATTGTGTATTCAATAACAGATTGTTTTGGTTGTGGCTATTTTTACTACATATGATTTTTAACTTTTAAAGTAGAGTTGAAGGTGAATTATGCACCACCACTACCATACTACAGAATCTAACTTGGACCATATATTTACCTTCACTAGTGAGTTTTATGCTACCTTCTTATGTTTTCATGAAGTTAATTGGTGTCCTTTTATTTCCATTCAAAGAATACCCTTTAGCAGTTTTTTTGTAAGGCAGGTCTAGTGGTGACATATTTCCTCAGTTTTTGTTTTTCAGGAAAGTCTTTATCTTTCTTTCATTTCTGAAGGACTTTCATTTCTGAAGCTTTGCAGGGTATAGAATTCTTGGTTGACAGTTGTTTGAAAATTTCAAATATATCATCCCATTCTTGCATGGAGTGAAAATTTTCTGTTGAGAAATCTACCAATGGTCTTATAGGGGCTCTATTTTATTTAACTTGTCTCTTTTCTTTTGCTAATTTCCAAATTATTTCTTTGTCTTTGACTTTTGACAATTTAATTATTAGCTTTCTCAGTGTAGCCCTATTTGAGTTCAACCTATTTAGGGTCATTTGGGCCCCATAGATTTGGATGTCCATTTCTCTCCCCATGTTTGGGACATTTTCAGCAATTATTGATTTAAATATACTTTTCCTCCTTTTCCCTTTTTCACCTTCTTCTGGAATTCGCATTTTGTGGATATTGTTTCTTTTGATTGTGTTGCATAAGGCTTGTAGGCTTTCTTCTCTCCTTTTCATTTTTGTTTCTTTTTGCTGCTCTGACTGCATAATATCAAATATTCTGTCTTTTAAGTCTTTGATTGTTTTCTTCTGCGTGATGGGGTCTGTTTTGAAGCTCTCTATTTAGTTCTTCAGTTCAGTTTTTGTATTTTTCAGCTCTAGGACTTCTGATTTTTTTTTTTATGGTTTATATTTCATTGTGAAACTTCTTGTTTTGTTCATGTGTTGTTTTCCTAATTTAATTTAGTTATCTCTCTGTGTATTTTTTAGTTCATTAAACTTTTTAAAGAAGGTTATTCTGAAGTTTTGACAGTCCATAGATCTCCTTGTCTATAGGGTCAGTTGAAGTTTTATTAGTTTCCTTTGGTGGTGTAATGTTCACCTGTTTTCTTGTTATCCTTGTTTCCTTACATTGGTATCTATGAATTTGAGTAAGCAGTTTTCTCTTCCAGACTTTACAGGTTCACTTTGGCATAGACAGTTCTTCACCAGTCAGTTTAGTTTGGGTTTCTGTGTGTTTCCACTGGTAATGTCCTTGGGTAGGTGGAGCTTGTTATTAGGATCTATTTTTGGGTGAGTCTACTGCCAAAGTTCTGAGGTTAAAGGGGGTGCCATGGGCTGAGACTATTTCAATAAGACTGCTGGCATAGTTCCCTGCCCAACTGAGGCTGTAGGATGGGCTCTGCAGTTTCCCACATTCTCTGCTCAGGCTTCCTAGATAGCTGGGACTGGGTAGTAGTAGGTGGGGCTATGAATTAGCTTCCCTGCATTGGCAGAGGAGCAGTATGTGACCCAGGGCCCACGAAGCTCATTGTTTTGGAATGCAAATCAGGCAAGACTATGCACTGAATTCCCTGGGCAAACAGGGCCACTGGTTTTGCTCTACAGGTGGGGAAAATTTCAGGCTGTGCTCTCTGTTCAAATGTCACTGTAAGGAGGACTACTGGATGAGCTATACAGCTTCCTGTGTGCTCTGGTTAGGTTCCCCATCCGGGCAGGCTAAAGGCTATATTCAGCAATTAGCAGGACTATGAATTAGATTCTCTGCCTGGGAAAAGTGGAGAGCTGGACGCAAGGCTAGGAAGGCTCTTTGTTTGTGGTCTTGACTCAAGCTCACCCGTATCCCAAGTTCCCTGCCTGAATAGGGCCACTGTTTTTGCTCCGAGGATGATAAGCTCTGCCTGTTGGATTCTCTGCTCAAGCACTGCTGGGCTATGCAGTCTTCCAAGTGTTCTGGCCAGGTTTTCTGGTTGGGTGGGGCCAAGAGCTACACTCTGTAGTGGGTGAAGCTATGAATTAGCTCCACCTCCAGAGTGGAGTGGGGTAACCAACTCCAAGTCTGGAAATGTTCTTTGTGGTCTTAACTCAAGCGAACCTGCTCCTCAAGTTTCTTGGCCAAATGGTGTCACTGGCTTTGCTCTGTAGACAATCAGCTCTGCCTGTCATACTTTGTGCTTGAGTGTTGCTAGGCTATGCAGCTTCCAAGTGTTCTGTCCAGGCTTTCTGGTCAGGTTGGGCTTGGAGCTATAAGGTACTTTGTCTACATTATGTCATTTTATTTTCTGCATGGCAATCTTATGAGGTATGGGCCATTATTATCTTATTGTACCAATGAAGAAATTGAGGCTTAGTTTGTAAAAAAAAACAAACGGGTAGCATGGTTTTGAATTTACACGGTCTAGCTCCAGAGCCTACAATCTTAACCACTGTGCTATACTACCTCTCATACTACTTTGGAGAAGGTCAGGGCTATTGATTAAACTTACAATTTGCTAAGTTAGAGTGTTAACAATTTACACATAATCATTTAAAGGGAAATAGAGTGTAAAACTTACAAACTATTAAGGAAAGAAAATATTCGAAATAAAATAAATTCCAGCCATACAAAAGAAAGCAGAGAAAGAGAAAAAGAAATAGTGTAGAAAAAAGTGAGGTAGAGGAAGCACAAAACTAGATGGAAGAATAGTGTAGAAAAAAGTGGCATAGAAGAAGCACAAAGCTAGATGATCCTAATATATCAGTAATCACAAAATATAAAAGAACTAAACTCACCGGTTTGAGAAATTGTACAGTTTGTGATATATAGAAGATATACACGTTACCTAGAAGATACAGAAAGTTTGAAATCAAAATTTAAAAATAAATATGTAAGACAAATTTCAACCAAGTATAATTAGAAACCAACGATAATTGGAAAGGGTAACACATTTGCCTTAAAAATGTGCTGAAGCATTCAAAAAATTGGTAAGATAGTAGAAGAGCTGAACATTACAAATAACAAATTTTATTTAAGTGATGTTTTTAGAACCCAGGATGACTTTCTTCTCAATTTCACATGGAACATTTACAAAAATGAGTACATATTAGGCACTAAAGCAAGGAGCAACAAAAATTCAAAGGATATCACATAGGATAAAATCTATGACTGCAATACAATTTACAATTCAATAGCAAAGAAACAAAATCCAGAAAAGTATATTTAGAAATGTAAATACACATTCTATGTTTTACTGGTCAAAGCAGAAGTCATAATTGAAATAGGAAAATATTTAAAATTTCTATTTAATAAACATACGTGTCAAAGCTTGTGTAACACAGAGAAAGCAAGATGTTCAGGAAAATGTATTGCTTTAAATCCTTATATTGGAAAAGACAAAAATACAAAAGCCTAAATACTAATGAGTTAATTATCCAACTTAAAAAGATTAGAAAAAGAACAACAAATAATCCTAAATAATGTAGAAGGGAAGAAATTATAAATACAAGAGTAAAAATAACAAAATATAAAAAATATAATAGATCAACAGAAGTAAATAATAATCTTTTGAATAAACAAATATTTGGCACGATTTATGAAGAAAAAGAGAGAAATACAAACAAGTAATTCTAGGAAAGAAACAGAATGCACAATTATATATGATATAAAGATTTTTAAACTAAGAGAATACCATGAACAACTTTACACCAACAAAATTGAAAACTTAGTCAAAATTAGCAATTTACCAGGAAAATAGAGCTTGCAAAAATGACAAGAGGAAATACATTTCTTCTTACAAGAAGAAATATAAAACCAGATTAAACCTATAATCATTAAAAAAATTGAAATAGTTGTTAAAAAAAATCTGCAACCAAATCAAACCAGCATAACCTAGATACTAGAGCACAGGAGAAAAAAGTGGCCAGTGTGTACACAGGTAGGAAAAAATCAGCTAAAATTCTAACAAATTCTTAAAAGCCAAATGTGGGCTAGCATGTAAATCTGAATGCCAAGACACAAGAGAAATTTTCATAATCTCTTTTCCATGGGCCTCGAAGCTACTCATGATAAAGACTGGGAGCATACCAGGAGAGAACTCCTCTCGGTGACAGGAGCATGCATAATCTGATCAGCTGCCTACAGAGAATAGGTACAAAACTTCACTTGCTTCCCCAGATCCTTCTCTCCTGCAAGCTAAAAGCCTTAAGCCATGAGAGGAGAGACAGCAAATGCTGTTGTCTCTAGGAGAGATCAAAAGATCTACTGCTTCTTTAAGGGGGTGACCAGCAAAACACCTATCTCTTGGGAGGAGTATGAAGTGTTCTTTCCCAAGAGACAGCAAAAAAATCATTTTTATTGGAGAAAAGTTAGGAGGAAAACCTTTATACTCCTAAGTCAGGAGAAGAAAAGTATCTTGGGTCCAGAATTCTACACTAATATCTAGTAGGTGGTTGCTGGTATTGGGGGAAGGGCAGGAAACTCCCACCTAGGAGCAATCACAAATACAAAGCACTGCTTGTCTGCCACAGGGAGAATGGACAGGGATGTTGAAAAAGACCCACTGCAGAAAGGCCCAGGCACACAAGGCCTGCCTAGAACTAAGACTGTGCCAGGACAACAGACAGCTCTTCTGTCTCCACTATAAGCCTAGCACCCAGTAACAAGCAACAGCAGTCTACCACTAGTTAAAGCAAAGCATCAGGGAGAGAAAACGCTCTGTGGCACAGGCATACAGGGATGACTGAAAGATAAGGGGGAAGCAGGAACTGAGAAATATCTTTTGGCACCCAGGCCACACTTTAAGCACACAATAATAACAACATCCCAATTCTAGAATTTGAAGCCTCTATTACACTGAAAGTATTGGCAGCAGCAACAAAACTCAAATCCAGCTCAAGTGCTAAGTAAACTGGCTCAAAACTTCATGCTAACAAGCTGACAGGAGAAGAGACATATCCATTTTCAGGCATAAATACTACTTATATCAATGTCTTCTGTTCTCTTAGTTATGTATGGCATTCAAGCAAAAATTATGAGATACACAAAAAAGCAAGAAAAAAACACAACCCATTATTAAGATAAAAAGCAATCAACAGAACCAGACACAGAAATGACCAAGATGTTGGAACAGTCAGAAAGGAATTTGAAAATAACTGATTAATATGTAAAAAATCTAGTGTAAAAAAGGGTACTACAAGAATGAAAATATGGCCAATTCAGCAGAGAGATGGACACCATAAGGAAGGGTCAAATGGGCCCATGGCACAGGAAATATGGTTTATTTCACTGAATGCATCTATAAATCTTTAAGGGAGTACATGGAGCAGGTATCTGAGGACTTGAAAATGTTAATGGTAACAGGTTGGAGAAGTAGATCAGAAGTACCACTGAACTAGTGGAGAGCTTACCTATTTTTTCTCGTCTGGTTTTTCCAGCCCGTATTCAAAATCAGCCAAAAATCCAGAAGTGTATAACAGATGTGGACAGAAAGATTTCCAAGAGAAGTTCTCCACTACTCTTCTGAGGAGGGGGAAGAAAAGGACTATTAAGTTTTAGAGAGAGTAGGAGAAATATCCTGGTTCTTTTTCTTCTTTTTCTCTTGATCTCTTCTCTCTCAGCCTAGGCCTCTGTATAACAGAACAATAGCAGCCACACTGGCACATTGAGAAGGACTGGTGGCTGGACAGGTGCCTTGAACTATGAGGAAGGACAACCATTCCTTCTGACCGAAGAAGCTATGGCCCCGTGGCTGAGTGGTTAAGTTTGTGAGCTCTGCTTCAGTGGCCTGGGGTTTGCAGGTTCAGATCTTGGGTCCCGACCTACACACCACTCATCAAGCCATGCTGTGGCAATGTCCCACATAGAAGAGCTAGAATGACTTACAACTAGGATCTACAACTTTGTACTGGGGCTTTGGTAAGAAAAAAAGAGGAAGATTGGCAACAGATGTTAGCTCAGGGCCAATCTTCCTCACACACACACAAAAATTCTTTAAAAAAAGAAAAGAAGCTATGGTCCTAAGACCATTGAGCAAATCCCTGTTGCTTCTCTCTTCTCTATTTCTATCCTCCTACTGCTTGGACTCAAATGCAAAAGCAGTCCCAGGAAGAGTGTGAGGAGGGATTGGAGCAGTGAACTGGAAAGATAAAGAAAAATCACTGAGAGGAGGAAAATGAAGACAGAAATCCCATGCATTTGTGTATGCACACCAGGACTCACCTCCGAACTGTACATGCATGTATCTGACCAGAGCAGCCTACTTCAGGCCCTGGGATGTGAGCTACAAGAGCAGACCACCACCTAGGCCCCATGCTGGACTGATTTAAACACAACTTCTAAAACTTTGCAAACTGAACTGACATTGGAATCATAGCACACAGAATGAAAGTTGGAATTTGTATCCTGAACATAACACAGTTAATTGCCCACTAAAAAACAAACATGAAAAATAAGTCAACATTCTCTTTAGAATTTAAAAGAAAACATAGTTTCATGACATAATAATCAAAATGTCTAGGATACAATTCAAAATTGCTTGGCATAAAAAAAATAAAAGCAGGAAAATCTCAACTCACAAGGAAAAAGATAATTAACAAACACCAACTCGGAGATAACATAAATGTTGGAATTATTAGACAAAAACTTTAAAACAACTAATACAACAATGAATGCTCCAAGCAGTAAAGGTTAACACTCCTGAAAAGAATGGAAAGATGTAAGTCTCAGCAAAGAAATAGAAAATATAGAGAAGAACACATGGAAACTTTATAACTGAACAACAAAATTTTAAAAAATACTGGATGGAATCAATTGCAGAATGGAGATGAGAGAGTAAAGAGTAAGTGAACTTAAAGATTCAGAAAACCAATAAAACCAAAAGTGAATTCTTTGAAAAGATTAATAAAATTGACAATGTGTTACTAGTGAAAGCATGAGTTCAGAAATAGACCCACATAAGTAAGGCCAATTGATTTTTTAAAAAGATTTGTATTGTAAAATATGCCTCTGCTTCCCTGACTCCTCCAGGTTTGATTCAGTATATTTGGAGTGGGGTCTTGGAATTTTATTTTGAAAAGCCTTAGGATGAGCCCCCCACCCTTACTCCCATTTCACACACATCAAGAACTATTGAGTGAAAATGCCAGAGATGACCAAGGACCAGCAGATTTCACAATAGCATGTTTGAGAAACATATAAATAGGAAAGAACACGGAATTTGAGGGAAATGGAGAGGCATTAATTGTGTTAGATTGTAAAGTATATGACGGTGGAGTGGTGCAGGGGTGAGATTAAGGCACATGGAAATTAAATTGGAAAGATAAGCTAGTATAATATTTTGAAATATCTTGCATGCCATATTATGGGATTTTATATTTATTCTGTAGGCAGCCAGGAATCATTGGAAATTTTAGAACAAGGATGTAGCAGAATTCATTTATTTATTAATTAACATAATTACAATTGCATCAACAAGAATAAAATACCTATGAATAAATTCAACTAAGAAAGTAAAATATCTGTATTCTGAGAACTATGACATTGATGAAATAAAGTGATGGTGACACAAATAAATGAAAAGATATACCACGTTCATGGATTGGAAGATTGAATATTATTAAAATGTCCATACTACACAAAGCTATCTACAGATCCAATGCAATCTCTAGGAAAATACCAATGACATTATTTATAGAATTGGAACAAAAAAATCCTAAAATTTATATGGAAAAAGGAAAGATCCCAAATAGCTAAAGCAACCCTGAGAAAAAAGATTAAAGTTGGAGATATTACACACCCTGATTTCAAAATATACTACAAAGCTATAGTAATCAAAACAGCATGACATTGACAGAAAAACATACAAACAGATCAATGGAACAGAATTGAGAGACCAGAAATAAAATCATACATCCATGGAAAGCTAATCTTAGACAAAGGAGCCAAGAACATACAATGGAGAAAGGAAAGTTTCTTCAATAAATGGTGTTGGGAAAACTGGACAGACACATGCAAAAGAATGAAAGTAGACCATTATCTTATGCCATACACAAAAATTAACTCAAAATAGATTAAAGACTTGGGGCTGGCCCCGTGGCCGAGTGGTTAGGTTTGAGCGCTCCGCTGCAGGCGGCCCAGTGTTTCGTTGGTTCGAATCCTGGGCGCAGACATGGCACTGCTCATCGGACCACGCTGGGGCAGCATCCCACGTGCCACAACTAGAAGGACCCACAACGAAGTATACAGCTGTGTACCGGGGGACTTTGGGGAGAAAAAGGAGAAAAATAAAAAAAATCTTAAAAAAAATAGATTAAAGACTTGAATATAAGACACCAAACCATAAAAATACTAGAAGAAAATATAGGCAGTGCACTCTTTGACATCTGTCTTATTAGTAGGTTTTCCAATGCTGTGTCTACTCAGGAAAGGGAAACAAAAGAAAAAATGAACAAATGAGGATACATCAGACTAAAAAGTTTCTGTATGCCAAAGGAAACCATCAACAAAAGGAAAAGACAACCTAACAACTGGGAGAAAATATTTTCAAATCATATCTGACAAGGGGTTAATTTCCAAAACATATAAAGAACTCATACAACTTAACAACAAACAAATGAACAACCCAATCAAAAAATGGGCAAATGATCTGAACATACATTTTACCAAAGAAGGTATACAGATGGCCAACAGGCACATGAAAAGATGCTCAACATTACTAATAATCAGGGAAATGCAAATCAAAACCATTACGAGATATCACCTAGCATCTGTCAGAATGTCTATTATCAAAAATACAACAGAGATCTCATCAAGATGGCAGTGTAGGCAGACTCTGAAATCATCTCCTCCCACAAACACAACCAGGTGACAATTATTTTTGGAAAAATTACCCTGGATGGAAAACTGAAAAGTGGATAAAAAGAACCCCGACAATGAGGGGCATTCCTGACTAAGGCATAAGAGGTACCAATTCCTTCTGGTAAGAAAAAAAGCCACCTTCAGGAGCAGAGGAGTTTCTCAGCAGGTCAGGTGGGAGCTACTGTAAAGTATGCAGCCCTCTCTGGAGGAACGAGGTCCTGAGTGCGGGCACAATGCTGCTATAAGCATCCTTCAGACTCAGCACAACCGAGGCGAGGGTCTTACTATTTGGCTTTACTGGCTATTAATTGCAGCAAGGACACCCCCAGAAAAGCCATTGGACGAAAGCTGAAAAGATTCAGGTCTTAAAGGGCCCATGCACAAACTCACCCGTCTCAGCAACCTAAAATCAGCCAAAAGAAGGCTGACAGCACTTTGGTGAAGAGAAACTCACCTGGTAAGCTCTGGGTACATCTTGGTGAGAGGAGGGACCTCTCCAGAGACTGAGACACGGGTGGTGGCCATTGTTGTCACCTAGTCCAGGAATGCTGACACAGATGCCCGCTGGCAGATGCCATTGAAGGTCTTCCCCTTGCCTGTTAGCACAGGGGTCTGCCACACCAACTACAGTGCAATTTAATCTAGTTCAGCCAGGATAGGCAGTCCGTCCTAGGGACCAGCTCCTCCCAACAGCAAGTCCTGAGGCTACCTGTCACCCTGCATTGACTGGGTGCCTTGATAATCTACAGGCAGATGAACTGTGTCTGCCTCTGTGGGGCAGGGCCTGTGTGAGGACCAGGTGAACAGTGGGGGACATTGATGGAGAGGTGGGAGCCTTTGCATTTGGGCATCAGGAAGTGTGCACAGACAAGAACTGTGCTAATGGTGGATCTGTACATGTGAGGGGTGAGGCTTATCAGCAGCAAAAGACCTGTGCTTCACAAATAGCCATAAAAAGGAACAGCCCCACCTTCCAAAGCCTGAAACAATTGAGTGCTCTTGTGGCTAGGGCCAGCCCCGCTCAGATGCACTCCTAAGAGAGCTGACAACACCTCTGTAGGCCTGAGGCCTACAGGAACTGTAAGCCCCTGAGCCTAGCAACCAGATACACTGGGTACATACTCAATTACCAGGAAAACTGCAAAAGGAGTGTGCTATTAGACCTTGCAGCCAACAGTGCTGTGGATCCCCAAATCGGATTTACAAACAGCCAGCCAGGGAGGGAAAGACTAGACTCCCTGGCTACTTGCAGTAAGAGCAGCCCTACGACAGCAGAAGGACACAAGTGCCCAAACAGGGGTCACTCTTGGGTCATTTGGAATGGGGATGAGGGAGAAGCATACTGCTGGGTCTTAAAAGGCATGTCTTACAAAGGCTACTTCTCTAAGCTCAGGAGACATAGCTGACTCACATAATACATAGATATAACCACAGAGAAAGAGGCATGCTGAGGAGACAAAGTAATATATTCCAAACAAGGAAACAGGGCAAAACCCCCAAAAAAGAACTAAATTAAACAGAAATAAGCAACCTACTTGACAAAGAGTTCAAACAAAAACTCATAAGGATGCTCCCTGATATTGGGAGAAGACTGGATGAACACAGTGATAACATCAACAAAGAATTGGACCATATAAAAAAGAAACAATCAGAAACGAATAATGCAACACTGGAAATGAAAAATTCACTAGAGGGACTCAGTAGCAGAGTAGATGATACAGAAGAATAGATCAGTGTGCTAAATGAAACACTAGAGGAAGTCACCCAAGCTGAACAGATAAAAGAAAAGAAGAATTAGACAGAATGATAACAGTCTAAGGGAACTCTGGGACAATACCAATTCACTAACATTTGTATTAT
Organism: Equus quagga; assembly: GCF_021613505.1. Classification (NCBI taxonomy): domain Eukaryota; kingdom Metazoa; phylum Chordata; class Mammalia; order Perissodactyla; family Equidae; genus Equus; species Equus quagga. Next base: position 72,442,536 of record NC_060276.1, read on the forward strand.
AGTTGTCCCAGAAGGAGAATAGAAAGACAAAGGGATAGAAAATCTATTTGAAGAAATAATAGTGGAAAACTTTCCTAACCTAAGGAAGGAAACAGACATCCAAGTACAGGAAGCACAGACAGCACCTAACAAGATGAACACCAAGAGGCCCACACTGAGACACATTATACTTAAAATATCCAAAATTAAAGATAAAGAGAGAATCCCAAAAGTGGGAAGAGTAAGGCAACAAGTGACATACAAAGGAAAGCCCATAAGCCTAATGGCGGACTCCTCAGCCAAAACCCTACAGGCTAGCAGAGAGTGGCATGACATGTTCAAAGTGCCGAAAGAAAAAAACCTACAGCCAAGAATACTCTATCCAGCAAGGTTGTCATTCAGAGTGGAAGGAGAGATAAAGAGCTTCCCAGACAACCAAAAATTAAAGGAGTTTATCACCAAGAAACCAGTTCTATAAGAAATGCTGAAGTGAGTTATTTAAGTAGGAAAGTGATGACCACAAATAGAGATAAGAAAATTATCAAAAGAAAAAACCCAAAGTAACCAGGCAATAAAATCACTGGTAAAGGTAAAAATACAATAAAGGTAGCAGTTCAACCACCTATGAAGATGATATATAGGTTAAAAGACAAAAGTACTAAAATTACCTATTACAATGATAGGAGGGTAATGGATAGACATACACAAAACAAGAGATTAGATATGATTTCAAAAACATAAAATGTGGGAGGAGGAAGAGAAAAAGTAGAGCTTTGAGAAAGGGGTCAAGCTAAAGAGGATATAAACTCAATAGAGAATGCTATATACGTAGAATATTATATAGAAACCTGTGGTAATCACAAACCAGAAACCTATAATACATAAACAAATAAGTAAGAGGAAAGAAATCAAGCATATTATGAAAGAACGCCATCAAACCAAAAGGCAAGAAAGCAAGAGAAGAAGAAAAGAACAGAGAAGAACTATTAAAACATCCAGAAAAAAAAACAGTAAGAAAATGGCAATAAATACACTTTTAACAATAGCTACTTTAAATGTCAATGGACTAAATGCTCCAATCAAAAGACAGGGTGGCCAATTGGATAAAATAGCAAGACCTATATATATGCTGCATAAAAGAGACACACTTCAGAACTAAAGACACTCACAAACTGAAAGTGAAAGGATGGAAAAAGATGCTCCATGCAAATGGCAAAGAAAAGAAAGCGGGGTAGCAATACTTATGTCAGACAAAATAGATTTAAAACAAAAAGTGCAATAAGAGACAAAGAAGAGCACTACATAAAGATAAGGGGAACAATCCAATGAGAGGACATAATACTTTTAAATATATATGCAGTCAACATAGCATCACCTAAATATATAAAGCAATTATTAACAGATGTAAAAGGAGAAATGGACAGTAACACAATAATGGTGGTGGCTTTACCACTCCACTGACACCAGTGGATAGATCATCCAAACAGAAGATCCATAAGGAAACATTGGCCTTAAATGACATATTAGATCAGATGGACTTAGTAGATATATAGAACGTTCCATCCCAAAACCACAGAATACACATTCTTTTTAAATGCACATGGAACATTATCCATTATTGATCAAATATTAGGCCACAGAACCAGTCTCAATAAATTCAGGAAGATTGACATAATACCAACTACCTCTTCTGACCGCAAAAGTGTGAAACCAGAAATCAACTACAGGAAGAATATCAGAAAAGCCACAAAAATGTGGAGATTAAGCAAATGCTGCTGAACAACCATTGGGTCAATGAAGAGATCAAAGGAGAAATGAAAAAATACCTAGAGACAAATGAAAATAAATATATGACATGCTAAAATCTATGGGATGCAGCAAAAGAAGTACTAAGTGGAAAGTTTATAGAAATTCAAGGCTATCTCAACAAACAAGAAAAATCCCAAATAAACAGTCTAACAGTGCACCTAAAGGAACTGGAAAAAGAAGAATAAACAAAGCCCAAATCAGCAAAATGAAGTAAATAATAAAAACAGCACAAATAAATAATAGAAAGACTAAAAAAATAGAAAAATTAATGAAAACAAGAGGTGGTTCTTTGCAAATATAAACAAAATTGACAAACCTTTAACTAGACTCACGAAGAAAAAAAGAAAAAAAGCTCAAATAAATAAAATCAGAAATGAAAGAGGAGAACTTACAGCAGACACCTCAGAAATACAAAAGATTCTAAGAGACTACTATGAAAAGCTATATGCCAACAAATTGGATAATCTAGAAGAAATGGATAAATTCTTAGAATCATACAACCTTCCCAAACTGAATCAAGAAGAAATAGAGAATTCGAACAGACCAATCAGCAGTAAGGGGATCAAAACAGCAATGAAAAACCTACCAAATGATAAAATTACAGGACCAGATGGCTTCCCTGGTGAATTCTACCAAACATTCAAAGAAGACTTAATTATCTATGCTCCTCAAAATCCTCCAAAAAACGGAAGAGGAGGCGGGGCTTCAAAACTCATTCTACAAAGCCAAAATTACCCTGATACCAAAACCAGACAAGGAAAACACAAAAAAAGAAAATTACAGGGCAATATTATTGATGAATATCAACGCAAAAATCAACAAAATTCTAGAAAATCGAATAAAACAATACATTAAAAAGATCATACATCATGGTCAAATGGGTTTTCTGCCAGGGATGCAGAGATGGTTCAACATCTGCAAATCAATGAATGTGAAACACCACATTAACAAAATGAGGAATAAAAATCACATGATCATCTCAATAAATGCAGACAAAGCATTTGACAAGTTCCAGCATCAATTTTATGATAAAAACTCTACATAAAATGAGTATAGAAGGACAATATCTCAACATAATAAAGGTCATACGTGACAAACCAAGAGCTAATGTCATTCTTAATGGCGAAAAACTGAAAGCCATTGCTCTAAGATCAGACAAGGATGCTCACTTTCACCACTCTTATTTAACATAGTATTGGAAGTCCTAGCCTGAGCAATCAGGAAAGAAAAAGAAATAAAATGGATCCAAACTGGAAAAGAAGAAGTGAAACTGTTGCTATTTGCAGATGATATGATTTTATATATAGAAAATCTTAAGGAATCCACTAAAAAACTTTTAGAAATAACAAATGAATACAGTCAAGTTGCTTGATAAAAAATCAACAGACAAAAATCAGTTGCATTTCTATACACTAACAACAAAGCAGCAGAAAGAGAAATTAACAATACAATTCCATTTACAATTGGAACAAAAAGAATAAAATACCTAGTGATAAACTAAACCAAAGAGGTGAATGATCTGTACAGCGAAAATTATAAGATATTGTTGAAAGAAATTACAGAAGAGACAAAGAAATGGAAAGGTTTTCTGTGCTTTTGGACTGGAAGAATGAACTTAGTTAAAGTGCCCATACTTCCTAAAGCAATCCATAGCTTCAATACAATCCCTACCAAAGTTCCAACGACATTTTTCACAGAAATAGAACAAAGAATCCTAAAATTTATATGGAACAACAAAAGACTCCAAATAGCCAAAGGAATCCTGAGGAAAAAGCACAAAGGTGAAGGTATCACACTCTCTGATTTCAAAATATAATACAAAGCCATAGTAACCAAAACAGCATGGTACTATCATAAAAATAGACACACAGATCAGTGGAACAGAATCAAGAGCCCAGAAATCAACCCACACATATATGGACAGCTAATTTTCAACAAGGGAGCCAAGAGCATACAATGGAGAAAGGAGAGTCTCTTCAATAAATGGTGTTGGGAAAACTGGACAACCACGTGTAAAAGAACAATAGTAGACCATCATCTTAGACTGTGCACAAAAATCAACTCAAAATGGATTAAAGACTTAAATGTAAGACCCGAAACCATGAGACTTCTAGAAGAAAACATAGGCAGCACGCTCTTTGACATCAGTCTTAGCAGCATATTTTCAAGTCCCGTGTCTGACCGGGCAAGGGAAACAAAAGAAAAAGTGAACAAATGGGACTACATCAAACTAAAAACTTCTTCACTGCAAAGGAAACCATCAACAAAATGAAAAGACAACGTAACACTTGGGAGAAGATAATTGCAAACCCTATATCAGATAAGGGGTTAATATCCAAAATATACAAAGGAAATCATAAATCTAAACAAGAAAAACCCAACAACCCAGTTAAAAAATGGGCAAAAGATTTGAACAGAGATTTCTTCAAAGAAGATATACAGATGGCTAACAGGCATATGAAAAGATCCTCAACATCATTAGCTGTCAGGGAAATGCAAATCAAAACTACAATGAGGTATCACCTCACTCCGGTCAGAATGGCTATAATTAACAAGACAGGAAACAACAAATGTTGGAGAGGGTGTGGAGAGAAGGAAACCCTTTTTCACTGCTGGTGGCAGTGCAAACTGGTGCAGCCACTTTGGAAAGCAGTATGGAGTATCCTCAGAAAATTAAGGATAGATCTACCATATGATCCAGCTATTCCACTGCTGGGTATTTATCCAAAGAACTTCAAAACACAAAAGCATAAAGATACTTACACCCCTATGTTCATTGCGGCATTATACACAATAGCCAAGACTTGGAAGCAACCTAGGTGCCCATCAAAGGATGAATGGATGCAGAAAATGTGGTATTTATACACGATGGACTACTACTCAGCCATAAGAAATGACGAAATCCGGCCATTTGTGACAACATGGATGGACCTTGAGGGTATTATGTTGAGTGAAATAAGTCAGAGATAGAAAGTCAAATACCATATGATCTCACTCATAAGTAGAAGATAAAAACAATGACAAACAAGCACATAGCAACAGAGATTGGATTGATGGTTCACCAGAGGAGAAGGGGGAGGGAGGAGAGAAAAAGGGTGACTAGGCACACATGTGTGGTGATGGATCATATTTAGTCTTTGGGTGGTGAACATGTAATCTACACAGAATTCGAAATATATAATGATGTACATCTGAAAGCTATATAATGTTATAATCCAATGTTACTGCTATAAAAACAAAAATGAAAATTAAAAAAATAAAATGAAAATAAACACGGTCAATGTGGATGGGTTGAGGGCCTTAAAGAAATGATATGGTGATGTATATGTAGAATCTATAGAACTTGGTAACTGAAAGGACTGTGATGAGGTGATGGAGAGAGACATGATCCTGTGTTTTTGAGCCTGGGATATTGATAAGGTTGATAGTGCCATTAACAGAGAAAGAGGCAGCTAGAGAAGGAGAAGTTTTAGGGGGAGAATATGTCCCAGTTCTGTTACATTCCATCTTGCTTTAATGAATGCATCCTAGAAGGACCTTAAAAGTTATTCAGTCTAACCCAGCCATATGATGGTTTAAGTCTTCTCTGTAATGTTTTCTGCAAGTGGCTGCCGTGATAATGCTCACACACCTCCAGTGACAGGAAATTCAGTACTTTTCAGGGTAGTCTATTTCCCTTTTGGCAATCTTAATAGCTCTTGTTTCTCTTAAACTGAAATACATCTCTCCATTGCTTCTACATGTTTATCTGGCTTTTGTAACCATAGAGACTAATCAAATCTTGTTCATTCTCTACATGGAAGCTCTTTAGATATTTGAAGGCAAGCAGTATATCTTTAACTCATTAATATCCTCAACAGCATGGATAGGTCTCCCTCTTCCAGGTCTTGGAGCAGAGAATATAGTGCCTCAGATCTTAGAAACACCCTCCTTTTCTGGAAAGGTGCATAAATATTCAGTTCAACAAATACTTACTGTGCCTTGCTCCAGGAATGCAGAGATAAAAAAATCTAATGCCCTGAAGGAGTTCCTAATCTAACAGAAAAGGCAAACATTGATTGAATAAATTATAGTACAGAGTGATAACCAAAAGACAAGCACAGGTATAAGATTCATAAATACCTGTATGGTGGGAGAAGGGGGACTTAGGTCAGGAAAAGCTTTTCAGCGAAAGTGAGATGCACACTAAAATTTGAAGGATTGAAGAAAGACAAGTCATTAGCAAGCAGACAGAGAGGGTAAAGACCACTGTGGAAAGTTGGTACAGTGTTTACTAGGCTTCAGAAGAAGAACACAGTCAAGGATAACTTCAGTATTTATATCTATGTTGCCTTCATAAATGATGATATTATTAACCAAGATGGGGAATACAGGAGAAGCAGGTCTGACAGGTGGGGATGAGAGGTAAATGGTAAATGAGTGTTCCATTTCAAACATTTTAAACCTGAATGGCACACAAAATCAAGGATCATTGTACATGAAAGACATATAGAGCTTGTGTATGTGTGTGTGCCTGCATGTCTGTGTGTTTAAGTGACTGCTATCCAAGCCCACATGGTCCCTTTCTATCATGTGTGCTCAACTTCATAATCTAGACCCTGAAGTATACTCCTAAAATGTGATCATTGTGTCATCTGCATCAGAATTATTAAATAAATTTGTTAAAAATAGAGTTCTGGACACAAACTTTATAAAACATTTTCAGAAACCTTGCCTTAAGGAGTAGGGTTTATGAACATATTTGACAGGACATTGCCATCCTCAGAGATTTTTGAAGCCTCATGCTTATCTATGGAATACAATCAGAGAACATCAGAACTAGAATAAACCTTTGGTATTAGTCTAGTCTAATATATATATATATGTACATGGTATAACAAAAGAGATTACGGTGGAATATAATTGTCATTCCAAACACACCTTGAAATCCAGTCTGCCTCATTTTCTTCCTACACGTTTCTATTTCTATCTGCAGGTTTTACTCCTTATCATCATCGGAAACCTTCTTTGAAAACTGCTCCTTGTCTGTTGTGTGTTGTGGTTTTTTAAAAATCATTTTATTGAGGTCATAGTGGCTTACAACATTGTGTAAACTTCAGGTGTACATCAGTATATTTCAGTTTCTGTATAGACTGCATCGTGTTCACTACCGACAGTCCATTTTTTATCCATCATCATACATATGTGCCCCTTTATCCCTTTGTCCCTCCCCCACCCCTTCTCCTCTGATAACCACTAATCTGTTCTCCTTATCCATGTATTTCTTTATCTTCCACATATGAGTGAAATCATATGGTATTTGTCTTTCCCTGTCTGACTTATTTTGCTTAGTGTAATACCTTAAAGGTCCATGCATGTTGTCGCATATGGCACGATTTTGTCTTTTTTTGGCCAAGTAGTATTCCATTATATACACCACATTTTCTTTATCCATTCACCCCATTGATGGACTCTTGGATTGCTTTCATGTCTTGGCTATTGTGAATAATGCTGTGATGGACATAGGGGTGCATATATCTCTGAACTATTGATTTCATGTTCTTTGGGTAAATACCCAGTATTGGAATAGCTTGATCATATGGTAGTTCTATTTTTAATTTTTTGAGGAGCCTCCATACTGTTTTCCATACTCTCTGCACCAGTTTACATTCATTCACCATGCAAAAGCATTTTAGTTTGATGTAGTCCCATTTGTTTATTTTTGCTTTTGTTGCCTTTGCCTGAGGTGACGGAGCCATAAAAATATTGCTTAGACTGATGCCAAAGAGCTGACTGCCTATGTTTTTGTCTTGGAGTTTTATGGTTTAAGTTCTTACATTTAATTCTTTAATCTGTTTTGAGTTAATTTTTGTGTATGGTGTAAGAAAGTGGCCTAGTTTCATTCTTTTGCATGTAGCTCTCCAGTGTTCCTAACAGCATTAATTGAAGAGACTATCTTTTCTGTATTGTATATTCTTGCCAACTTTGTCATAGATTAACTGACCATATAAACGTGGGTTTATTGCTGGGCTGTCTATTCTGTTACACTGATTTATGTGTCTATTTTTGTGCCAGTACCATACAGTTTTGATTACTCTAGCTTTGTGTTATAGTTTAAAAATCAGGGAGCATGATACCTCCAGCTTTGTTCTTCTATCTCAAGATTGCTTTAACTATTCAGAGTCTTTTGCGGTTCCACACAAATTTTGAGATTATTTTCTCTACTTTTGTGAAACATGCCATTGGTATTTTGATAGGAATTGCGTTGAATTTGTAGATTGCTTTGGGTAGTATGGACATTTTAACAATATTAGTTCTTCCAATCCATGAGCATAGTATATCTTTTCATTCATTTGTGTCATATTCAATTTCTTTCATCAATGTCTTACAGTTTTCATTGCACAGGTTTTTCACCTCCTTGGTTCAGTTTATCCCTAGGTGTTTTATTCTTTTTGATGCAATTGTCAGTGGCATAGTTTTCTTACATTCTCTTTCTGATTATTTGTTATTAATGTATAGAAATGCAACAGATTTCTGTATATTGACTTTGTATCTTGCAACTTTACCGAATTTATTTATTAGTTCTAATAATTTTTTAGTGGAGTCTTTAGGGATTTCTCTATTTAGGATCAGGTCATCTGCAAATAGTGAGAGTTTTACTTCTTCTTTTCCAATTTAGATACCTTCTATTTCGTTTTCCTGTCTGATTGCTCTGACTATGACTTCCAATACTGTATTGAATAAAAGTGGTGAGAGTGGGTATCCTGGTCTTGTTGCTGATCTTAGAGGAAATGCTTTCTGCTTTTCACTGTTGAGTATGATGTTAGCTGTGAGTTTGTCATATATTGTCTTTATTATGTTGAGGCATCTTCCCTCTATACCCACTTTGTTGAGAGTTTATATCATAAATGGATGTTGAATGTTGACAAATACTTTTTCTGCATGTATTGAGAGGATCATAAAATTTTTATGCTTCATTTTGTTAATGTGATGTGCTATGTTGATTATGGATATTGACTCATCCTTGCATCACTGGGATAAATCTCACTTGATCATGGTTTATGATCCTTTTAATTTATTGGTGAATTTGGTTTGCCAATATTTGTTGAGAATTTTTGCATCTATGTTCCTCAGGGATATTGGCCTGTAATTTATTTTTGTTGTAGTGTCTTTGTCTGGTTTTGGTATCAAAGTAATGTTGCCCCTGTACAATGAGTTTGGAAGTGTTCCTTCCTCTTCAGTTTTTTGAAATACTTTGAGAATAGGTATTAACTCATCTTTAAATGTTTGGTATAATTCATTTATGAAGCCATCTGATCCTTGACTTTTGTTTGTTTGGATTTTTTCAATTACTAATTTAATTACATTACCAGTAATCAGTCTGTTCATATTTTATATTTCTTCCTGATTCAGTCTTGGAAGATTGTATGTTTTTAGAAATTTCTTTTTCTTTCATTTCTTGTAGGTTGTCCAATTTGTTGACACATAATTGTTCTCAGTGATCTTTTATGATCCTTTGTATTTCTGTGATGTCAGTTGTAATGTCTCCTCTTTTATTTCTGATTTTGTTTATTTGAGCCCGCTGTCTTTTTTTCTTAATGTTTGCTAAAAGTTTATCATTGTTATCTTTTTATTAAACTAGCTGTTAGTTTCATTGATCTTTTCTATTGTTTTTAGTCTCTGTTTCATTTATTTCTGCTCTAATCTTTATCATTTCCTTTCGTCTACTAACTTTGGGCTTTGTTCTTCTTTCCCTGGTTCCTTTAGGTGTAAGTTTAGATTGTTTATTTGAGATTTCTCTTGTTTCCTGACATAGGCCTGTATCATTATGAACTTATCTCTTAGAACTGCTTTTGCTACGACCTATAGATTTTGGAACATTGCTTTCATTTTCATTTTTCTCAAGGTGTTTTTTTTCTCTTTGATTTTTTTGATCCATTAGTTGTTTAGTAGCATTTTTGTTTAGCCTCTGTGGGTCTATGTTTTTTCCAGTTTTATACTTATAATAGATTTTTAGTTTCATGCCTTTGTTGTCAAAAAAGATGCTTGATATGATTTCAATCTTCTTAAATTTATTGAAACTTGTTTATGGTCTGACATGTGATCTATCCTGGAGAATGTTCCATGTGCCTTTGAAAGCTATGTGTATTCTGCTGTTTGGGGATGGAATATTGTGTATACATTTATTAAGTACATCTTGTCTAATGTGTCACTTAAGGCCAATGTTTCCTTGTTGATTTTCTGTCTTGGTAGTCTATCCATTAATGTACTTGGAGCAGTAAACTCCCCTACTATTATTGATTTTTCTTGAGAATTCTACCAAATGTTTAAAGAAGGATTAGTACCAATTCTACACAATCTCTTCTAAAAAAGTCAACAAGGAGCGAACACTTTCCAACCTTTGTTATGAATCCAGTATTATCATAATACCAAACAAATACAATACAAAAAAGAAAACTATAGGCCAAAATCTCTAATGAATATAGATAGAAAAATCATTAAGAAAACATTAGCAAATGAAAGTCATCAAAATACAAAAATAATTATACTACTTGATCAGACAGAGTTTATTCCAGGGATGCAATGATGATTCAGTATTTAAAAAAATCAGTCAATGTAATCTGCCATATTAACAGAACAAGAAGAACAATAACATAATCATATTAAATGGCATAGAGAAAACATTTGAAAAAATTCAGCACTTATTCATGATAGAAACTCTCAAAAAATAGGAACAAGGGAACTTCCTCATGTTAATAATAAGCATCTACAAAAAATCTACAGATGACATCATACTTAATAGTGAAAGACAATAGTTTTCCCTTAGTTAGGGAACAAAGCAAAGATGCCTGCTCTTCCCACTCCTAGTCAACATAGGGTTGGAAAGTCTAGTCAGTTTAATAAGGCAAGAAAAGAAAAGAAATGGCATGCAGATTGGAAAGGAAGATAAAACTGCCCTTATTTGAAGATGACATGGTTGACTACACAGAAAATTCCAAGGAATCTACCAATAGACTCTTAGAACTAATAAGTCAATTCAGCATGGTCTCGGGATACAAGAACAACATAAAAAAATCCATTGCCTTCCTATACACTAGCAATGACCACATAGGCTCTGAAATTAAAAATACAATTCCATTTATAGTCACTCAAAAATTGAAATACTTAGGTATAAAGCCAAGAAAACAAGTGTTGAAAACTAAAAAATCCTGGTGACAGAAATCAAAGATGATTTAAATAAATGTAGAGACATATCATGTTCATGTATTGAAAAACTCAACAAAGTAAAGAAGTAAATTTTCACCAAATTGGTCTATAGATTTATCACAATTCCTATAAAAATTCCAGCAAAGCTTTTGTAGCTATAAACAAGATAATTCTGAAATCTATATGGAAAGCTAAAAGAACTAGAATAGCTAAAATTATGTAAAGAAGAATAAAGTGAGAGGAATCAGTGTACCCAATTTCAAAATTTATGTGTAGCTACAATAATCAAGACTGTGGTGTTGGTGAAAGTATAGACGCATAGATCAATCGAACATAGAGAACACAGAAATAGCCAACGAATTTTTCACAGATGTGCTAAAGCAATTCAATGAAGGAAGGATAACATTTCAATTCCTGTTGCTGGAAAAACTGGGCATCAATAGGCATAAAAAAATACTTAACCCAGACTTCACACCTTACACAAAATTTTAAAAATGGATCACAGAATTAAATGTAAAATGTAAAACTATAAAACTTGTGGAAGATAACGTAAGAAAATATTTGGTTCCTAGGGCTTGTTGATATCTTAGATGTGACACCCAAGAATACTCCATAAAAAATCAATAAAGTAGGAATGAGATCCAAGATGGCACCGTGAGTAGTCCTCTTTGTCTCTCCCCCTTCGAGTCTACAATTATTTGGACACTTATCGCTTGACAAAGGATATCCAGACAGCATCTCAGGACGTCTGAGATACCCACACGACTATACATCGGAAGGCGGACGGACTTTCCTCTGGGAGGATGTGGAAATAGGTGAAAACTCTCCGACCCCGACGAGCAGCCTAGTACCCGCAAGCGGCTCTCTTCCAACGGACGCCCCCAGAGGATCTACACACATCTAGGGCAGGAGCGAGCACACAACAAAGGAGCGACGGTGGAAACAGGGAACCAGAACCCTACCTAAACCCCCCGCAATTACTCCTAAATGCAGAGGGAAACTTTGGAGTTGCACACCTGAGCCCGCGGGGAGAGTCTCTCCCCGCCATTGGCGGGGAGACCCCGCCTGGTGTTCGTGGCACCCAGAGGGTCCCAGAGAGAGTCGCTGAGGGTACAGAGGTCTCCCAGCTGCCGTTGCCCGCCCTGTGGGAGTAGGGATTGCTGGAGATCTCGGAGAGGACCGGGGCTGGGGGAACTTTCAAAGGCTGGCTCTGCGACCTGGAGGGGAAGCGCCGGAGTTCCGCCCGGGCAGCAGACAAAACTCTCTGTCTGCCATTAGCAGAGGGGCCATTCCCAGCATTCACGGCTCCGGGAGAGGCCCGGAGAGAATCCCAGAGGGCGGGGCGACCCCCAGCTGCTGTTGCCCGCCCCGTGGGACTAGGGATAGCCGGAGATCTCGGAGAGGACTGGGGCTGGGGGGAGTTCCAGAGACCCAGCTTCGTAGCCTAGGGGGAAACCCTACAGGCTCACAGCAGCCTTAGGGAAAGCCTCTGCACAGCACCAGTAGAAGGCACCCAGCCACCAGCCACAAGGCTGGAAGACCCCAGGGCAAAAGCAGCATAGCTAGGTGAACTAACCACAGACTGTAGAAGATGCCAATAGCTCTCCTGCGACCCATAGAGGACAAGTGAGATTTTGTGGGTGCCGACAGCAACGGAGCGACAAATATAAGTGATCCCACCCCTGGACGCTGGAAAAGCCCATAACACTGTTGCAGACCCCAAGGAGAGAGCACATCTAGGTGGGCTGCAACAGTAGGCACCAGCAGCCTGAAGCCCCCCTGTGACAGCCCCCACAGCAGAGGAGGGAATCAAAAGGGCCACTGTGGCTACGAGGAGGGGCCCAGGCCCAGTTAGCAACTGCGGACAGGGTTCCTGGTTGGTGCAGTATAAACAGCTGCTCCCCCACCGCAGCAGCTGAAACAAGTGAAAGGAGCAACTAAACTCTATCTCCATGCGGAGGCACAAATCAACAACAGCAAGCAATATGAAAAAATACAATAAATCTCCAGAACAGAAAGAAAGTAACAAATACACAGAAAACAATCCCAAAGAAAATGAGATATATAACCTAAATGATGATGACTTCAAAACAGCCATCATTAAAATTCTCAATGAGTTAAGAGAGAGTTCTGACCGACAACTCAACGAGTTCAGGAGCTATGTCACAAAAGAGTTTGATACGATAAAGAAGAACCAAACAGAAATATTGGAAATGAAGAACACAATAGAGGAGATTAAGAAAAATCTAGATGCTCTGAACAGTAGGGCCGATAATATGGAGGAAAGAATTAGCAATTTGGAAGATGGCAATATAGAATTGCTGCAGGCAGAGGAGGAGAGAGAAGCAAGACTAAAAAGAAATGAAGAAACTCTCCGAGAATTATCAGACACAATTAGGAGATGCAACGTAAGGATTATAGGTATACCAGAGGGAGAAGAGAAGGAGAAAGGGGCAGAAAGCCTATTCAAAGAAATAATGGCTGAGAACTTCCCAAATCTGGTGAGGGAGATGGATCTTCAGGTGACAGAAGCCAATAGATCTCCAAACTTTATCAATGCAAGAAGACCAACTCCACGCCATATAGTAGTGAAGCTAGCAAAAGTCAACGACAAGGAGAAAATACTAAGGACAGCCAGGCAAAAGAAACTAACCTACAAAGGAACCCCCATCAGGCTTCAGCAGATTTCTCAGCAGAAACTTTACAGGCTAGAAGAGAGTGGAAGGATATATTCAAAAATCTGAAGGACAAAAATCTACAGCCGAGAATTCTCTACCCAGCAAAAATATCCTTCAAATATGATGGAGAAATAAAAATTTTCCCAGATAGACAAAAATTAAGGGAGTTCATTGCCACAAAACCTCCTCTTCAGGAAATCCTCAGGAAAACCCTCATTCCTGAAAAATCCAAAAAAGGAAAGGGGCTACAAAACCAAGAGCAGAGGAGATAAGTAGAAGGACAACAACAGAGAGTAGCAGCTCTACATCAGAACAGATTAAACCATGGGACGAGAAACAAAGGAAACTGAAGAAAACCGGAAAACAAGACACAAAATGGGAGTGGTAGGCCCCCACATCTCAATAATCACTCTAAATGTAAATGGATTGAACTCCCCAATCAAAAGACACAGAGTGGCAGGATGGATCAAAGAACAAGATCCAACAATATGCTGCCTCCAGGAAACACACCTCAGCCCCAAAGACAAACACAGACTCAGAGTGAAGGGATGGAGAACAATACTCCAAGCTAATAATGAACAAAAGAAAGCAGGTGTTGCTATACTAATATCAGACAAGGTAGATTTCAAAGCAAAACAGATAAACAAAGATAAAGAGGGACAGTATATAATGATAAAAGGGACTCTCCACCAAGAAGACATAACACTTATAAATATATATGCACCCAACACAGGAGCACCAAAATTTGTAAAGCAACTCTTAATAGAACTAAAAGAAGACATCAACAACAATACAATAATAGTAGGGGACCTCAACACACCATTAACACCAATGGACAGAACATCCAGACAGAAAATCAACAAGGAAATAATAGAATTAAATGAAAAATTAGACCAGATGGACTTAATAGATATATATAGAACACTTCATCCAAAAACAGCAGGTTACAGATACTTCTCAAGTGCACATGGAACATTCTCAAGGATTGACCATATTTTGGGAACCAAAGCAAACATCAATAAATACAAGAGAGTTGAAATAATATCAAGCATCTTTTCTGATCATAATGCTATTAAACTAGAAATCAACTACAAGAAAAAAGCAGAGAAAGGTGCAAAAATGTGGAGACTAAACAACACGCTTCTCAACAAACAATGGATCATTGAAGAAATTAAAGAAGAAATCAAATTTTATCTGGAGACTAATGAAAATGAGAACACGACATACCAAATCATTTGGGATGCAGCAAAAGCAGTCCTAAGAGGGAAATTCATCGCAATACAGGCTCACCTCACTAAACAAGAAAAAGCTCACATAAGCAACCTCAAACGACACCTAACAGAACTAGAAAAAGAAGAACAAACAAAGCCCAGAGTCAGTAGAAGGAGGGAAATAATAAAAATAAGAGCAGAAATAAACGATATTGAAATTAAAAAGACAATAGAAAGGATCAATGAAACAAAGAGTTGGTTCTTCGAAAGAATTAACAAAATTGACAAACCCCTAGCCAGACTCACCAAGAAAAGAAGAGAGTAATCGCAAATTAATAAAATTAGGAATGACAGAGGAGAAATCACAACAGATACCAATGAAATACAAGAGATCATAAGAGAATACTATGAAAAACTATATGCCAACAAATTGAACAACCTGGAAGAAATGAACAAATTCCTAGACTCCTACAATCTCCCCAAACTGAATCAGGAAGAAATGGAGAATCTGAATAGGCCAATCACAAGTAAGGAAATAGAAACGGTAATCAAAAACCTCCCCAAAAATAAGAGTCCAGGACCAGACGGCTTCTCTGGAGAATTCTACCAAACATTCAAAGAAGACTTAATACCTATTCTCCTCAAACTGTTCCAGAAAATTGAGAAAGATGGAGAACTCCCTAACACATTCTATGAAGCCAACATCACCCTGATCCCCAAACCTGACAAGGACAACACAAAGAAGGAGAACTACAGGCCGATATCACTGATGAACATAGATGCAAAAATCCTCAACAAAATTTTGGCAAACCGATTACAGCAATACATCAAAAAGATTATACACCATGATCAAGTGGGATTTATACCAGGGACACAGGGATGGTTCAACATCCGCAAGTCAATCAACGTGATACACTACATCAACAAAATGAAAAACAAAAACCACATGATCATCTCAATAGATGCAGAGAAAGCATTCGACAAGATCCAACATCCATTTATGATAAAAACCCTCAATAAAATGGGTATACAAGGAAAGTACCTCAACATAATAAAGGCCATATATGATAGCCCCACAGCCAACATCATACTCAATGGACAAAAACTGAAAGCCATCCCTCTGAGGACAGGAACAAGACAAGGGTGCCCACTTTCACCACTCCTATTCAACATAGTACTGGAGGTGCTGGCCAGAGCAATTCGGCAGGAAAAAGAAAGAAAAGGAATCCAAATAGGTAACGAAGAAGTAAAACTCTCGTTGTTTGCAGACGACATGATCTTATATATAGAAAACCCCAAAGAATCCATAGAAAAACTATTAGAAATAATCAACAACTACAGCAAAGTAGCAGGGTATAAAATTGACGTGCATAAATCAGTAGCATTTCTATACACTAACAATGAACTAACAGAAAAAGAACTCAAGAACTCAATCCCATTCACAATCACAACGAAAAGAATAAAATACCTTGGGATAAACTTAACCAAGGAAGTGAAGGATCTATACAATGAAAACTACAAGACTTTCTTGAAAGAAATTGACGATGACATAAAGAGATGGAAAGACATTCCCTGCACATGGATTGGAAGAATAAACATAGTTAAAATGTCCATACTACCTAAAGCAATATACAGATTCAATGCTATCCCAATCAGAATCCCAAGAACATTCTTCACAGATATTGAACAAACAATCCTAAAATTCATATGGGGCAACAAAAGACCGCGAATTGCTAAAGCAATCCTGAGCAAGAAAAACAAAGCCGGCGGAATCACAATCCCCGATTTCAAAACATACTACAAAGCTACAGTGATCAAAACAGCATGGTACTGGTACAAAAACAGGTCCACAGATCAATGGAACAGAATTGAAAGCCCAGAGATAAAACCACACATCTATGGACAGCTAATCTTCGACAAAGGAGCAGAGGGCCTACAATGGAGAAAAGAACGTCTCTTCAACAAATGGTGCTGGGAAAACTGGACAGCCACATGCAAAAGATTGAAAATTGACCAGTCTTTTTCACCACACACCAAAATAAACTCAAAATGGATCAAAGACCTAAAGATTAGGCCTGAGACAATAAGTCTTTTGGAAGAGAACATAGGCAGTACACTCTTTGACATCAGTTTCAAAAGAATCTTTTCGAACACTGTAACTCCTCAGTTGAGGGAAACAATAGAAAGAATAAACAAATGGGACTTCATCAGACTAAAGAGCTTCTTCAAGGCAAGGGAAAACAGGATTGAAACAAAAAAACAGCTCACTAATTGGGAAAAAATATTCACAAGCCACTTATCCGACAAAGGGTTAATCTCCATAATATACAAAGAACTCACACTGCTTAACAACAAAAAAACAAACAACCCGATCAAAAAATGGGCAGAGGACATGAACAGACATTTCTCAAAAGAAGATATGAATATGGCCAATAGACACATGAAAAGATGTTCATCATCGCTAATCATCAGGGAAATGCAAATCAAAACTACACTAAGATATCACCTTACACCCGTTAGATTGGCAAAAACATCCAAAACCAAGAGTGACAAATGTTGGAGAGGTTGTGGAGAAAAAGGAACCCTCATACACTGTTGGTGGGAATGCAAACTGGTACAGCCACTATGGAAAACAGTATGGAGATTTCTCAAAAAGTTAAAAATAGAAATACCCTATGACCCAGCCATCCCATTACTGGGTATCTATCCTAAGAACCTGATATCAGAAATCTCAAGAGTCCGTTGCAC